>NC_133328.1:63632609-63932609 GCF_042186555.1 Aquarana catesbeiana | reverse complement strand
TTTCAGAGAGCAAAGAGAGGGATTTTTAAATTATGTATATTTCCTTCTTCAGGAGTAAAAAACAGTCGTGCTGCTTCATTTCTATTGAAAGAAAAACATATAATAAATAGTGTGTATATTAATATGTATTAATAACAAACCGATTGGTTTATGGCAACAGAATGGTACATGTAATGTAAATAGAGGTGATCTATACTTACATCACAGTAATTTGTATTTTTACTTTACACACCAGCAGACAGAGCGTTGGGACTTGGATATTGCTTAGCCGTATTTTCAGAGTATATCCGTATTTAGGAAAAAACACTCTCATATAGTTGAAAATGATAGCTGGAAAATCCAAGCTAAATCGGTATAACCAGGATAAGTGGATGCACCCGGCCGGTCCAACAATGCTCTCTGGGATATCCCTAATGGATGGGGACGGACATCTAATAAAAATATAAAAATAGTAGATGGCAATAAGACTACATGCACTGAAGGTGTGGGGTTAAGTGAGACAGTGATGTCCAGTGATGTCTTTTTGGCTCACATAACCCCACAGTGTGTACTCGGCATAAGAAACGTGCAAAGGGGTCAATAATTGGGCAGAATGTATCGGAAAGCTTTATCATACTGGGTGCATAGAGAAGGCACACACCAGGGGCAGAGTTTTCTACCGCTTTAAGTGTTTTATTATGTTATTAGAATTTCTGTGAGTTTTTTTTTTTTTAGTAATAATAAACATTAGCCCACTGAAGAGGCTACCCTCAGATGATACACAGAGATGAATTAAATCCTCCCACATAAACTGTACTAGTATAGCTGCAGCCCTCACTTCTTTACAACCTTCCAAAGTTCACAGATCACATGGTATTTCTCAGCTTCCAGGAGGCAGGGGCAGGGATCTTATGCCACACACACTGCTCAGCGCAGAACTGGGTGTATTTTGAGACCTAAGTGGAAGGAATGGACATACCACACACACACACACACACACACACACACACACACACACACTCTCTCATAGGGACACATACACCTGAGGTTGTCATTTACCTGCTGTGCACTAGAGGAGGGGCATGGATTGCCCAATCTCGGGGTGTGGGGAAAACAGTCAGAAGTGATTTGTGCAGATAGCAGAGAAGAGAATGACATGATCCACACTTGAGTATATGCTTTGTTCATTTTTCATTTCAGAGGTTCACAGCCACTATAACGTTTCTTACAGATTTACTGTTGTAGAGCTATAATACAGCTACCACAGATATTTTTTCATTAAAGGGATAAAGTTCTTTGTTAAATTAATTAGCCCATGGACTGCCAACCCAGGTCCTTTTCACAGTACATTAATAAATAGTTCTGCTTTTCTCATTCATTTTCCATATGCAATAACCTGGCCTGAATTAGATCATGATCCAAAATGAGGTTTAATTCCAGGCTGTTAATTCAACCCAGGTGATTGCGTTTGCTATAAAAAGTAGACTTCGTAGAAAATGACATATGAGTGTTTCAGAACCCTACAGCTCTGGTAAAGGACATCTATCATCTATCAAAGTGTTATTTTAGTTCTTTACAGATAAACTACAAGGTCACATTAGTGTATCACTATTTGTCCATATATTCTATTTATTGCATCTGTATAATGCTAACATACAACCACTTGAAGACCTCATGCACACTTGGGCTAAAAAAGCCCATTTTACAGACATTTGATGTGTTTTCTTCCTGCTTCTAAGTGCCCTTCTATGTTAGCCTATGTGAACCATGCAGTTAAGGGACAAGGGCACTTAGAGGTAGAAAAACATCACCTATGCATTCGACAGAGAAGCATTTTGTCAGAAAAAATGTGCCTAAGAACTGGTAAATGCGTGTATATGTGCCTAAGCAATAGGCACATTTAGAGCTTGAGCATTTTTTCATTTCAATGGCCAGAATAAGTTAATATCCTGGCTAATGAAATAAATAAACGCCCAAGCACTTGGTGTGCCAAAACACGTTTGAAAAGATGCTGCTTAGGCACATAAAACCTCATGTGTAAGGCGCCCATGTAATGGTCATACTGGATTAAATAGGAATGTACTATTATCTCAGTGGTGTGATCATTATATCTTTCCTACTCTCTACCTTCCGATCCTGCATTGGTTGTGTGCAATCAATGTTCTAGGTTCTTCTGTGTACCAGGTTCAGAGCAATTCCTTTAGTAGGACAGTTAGGCAAACTTCAGTCTTCAAAGCTGGAAGAAGGTATGGCGTAAGAAGAGATGATAGCAGTGCCCATCTCAAAATATGTAAGATTAAAACTTAAGTTTTCAAGCACAGAAATGGCATGTTCATTCTGGCATGTGGCATTGGGTCTTGAAATTATAGTGGGCCTTGAGAAGTGGATCCCTGCCATCCAGTGATTGATCAGTCTTTGGTATGGACATACAATTTATTCAAAGAAAGGACCAATTAGGACAGGTGGATAGAGATCTCCCCTAAAAGGATAGCCCATTTCTGGTAAACTGACACAGCAAGATGGTGCAAGATGAGACAGTGGTACTCTTGCTCTACTTTGAATATTTTCTTTTCCATCACATGGAACAGAAGATCAACTGTTTTGGGCCATCTAGGTACCTTTCTCAGTTCTAATGAGTGTCAGCAACATATCCTAGAATGTATAAACACATGGATAACTCAATCTCTATAATCCAGTCATCATGAAATGTGTCAACACAGTAGTTGATTGCCCCAGAATATGAGGGGAGGTATGAAGGTTTGACAACAACCCTTTCCTAATTACATCAGTCATTATAGTGCCATAAAGTGTGGGACAGCTGTTAATTGTTTAACTTTCACAACTGAAGGGGTGAATTGACATCAAAATAACTGGATAGAGATGTTGAAGGACATTATATGTGAAAAATGGATGGTGTTGAAGGCCCCCGAGCCCTGTTTTGGAATGGTCATTCCAGTTTGATGTAGATGAACTCTTATACGCCCCTTGCAAATCAGTTGACCTCCCTGACCAAAATGTGCTCCTCAACTGTCCTTGAAATAATATTACTTTTCCTTAAAATGTATTAACACTTTTGCAGTCCAATTGGGATAACACCTACTTTATGTAGCAATAACTCTCGGCTTGTTACCTTCACTTCACTGTACAGAACAAACCTTCCCTGCGGCTTCAACCGAACTCCGGTATCCGTAAGCAGGGCTCCGGTCAACACAGTATTCAACACGGTGCTTGCAGGGAACATTCTCGGTCCCATAATTGGCTGCATCGCCGGAAAAGACATGGCCACACTCTGATCATCTCAGCACGATCACAAGGCCTCTCTCTTCCCTTGGCGCCAAACTCATACACGCGTCCCACGCGATATCAAGTAGGGTAAGCTCCTACCACTTGTTCTTCTGATCACGTAGTTCCCGGGCCTTCACTGGCGCCCGCCGTCTACGCACTCAGAAATAAAGTCCTGCAGTTTAACCCCTTCTCTTCCTGTAAGATTTTTTTTTTTCAAAGTCCAGTTTTCACCATAAACTCCCGATGAAACACTTCTCTGGGTTGCGAGAATTGACGGTCAACAAATCCCGGACGACGCCCCCACATGTAGCAATAACTCTCGGTGGAGCTGCTGGTTTAAGCAGACTTGTTACCTTCACTCTCCTTCCCTTTGTTTCACCATCACCGGGTCTAGGGTTCAGTTGAGTTTACCTCTGGACGACACACGCACCAACACTTGAGTACGTTTTCAATGCTTTATTAAACCATCAACGAAGGAAGTAGCAGGAAAGAGGCAGAAGGAGAACTGCAGAGGAAAACTCAAATACCTTTTTAGTAAGATTCTTGACAAATGTCCCTGGGGTTGAATATTTCAGTAGAATGAACTCCCTTGGTGGAACACACTCTTTGCACGCCTGGATAGGCCTCTCTCACTAGTCTAGCAGCTAGTACGTAGCACGAACAAAAGCCTCTGCCACAGACTTATTTGGGATAAACCCGTACGATCCTCTGCAACAGGATGTATTGGTTTTCTTGTGGTGAATGTCAGTCACAGTGCTTGAACCTTTAAGCCAACCCGGCAACACTATGCTGTATAATTACTTTAGGATACATCCTCCAACCGAGTCACCAGGCCCCTCTCCAGACCAGCACGCTGCATGATCCTTCCATGACGGGTTCTCCCCTGGGATCTCCTCGGTTGTCCAGCTTTCTCCCTTTGGATAGACAGCTCAGGACCATTCCTCGGCCACTGTGGTAGGCCCTAGACAAGCTTCTGGGCCCACCCCTGCGCCGCAGCAACGTGGGCCTCCGGAACAGAGGACCACGAGATAGCTCTCTAACGCATACCTGTCGGCCAGGAGGGCCAGCAGGTGGCTGTAAAACGAACCCCTAAATATGGCATCTGTCCCATAAATACCCTCGCCCAGATTGCAACTCGGAGGACCACCTCCACCGAGTTGTCTCCGGGACAGAAGAGCATCCATACGCTTAGACACGTTGCCTTTCCAACACTAGCCAGAGGTAACATAACAGCGACACCCACGGCTCAGTATGGAAACACACGCAAAGTCAGCCAAGCTGACACAGAGGCAAATCTAACCTTCCTAACGAACAAGTTACTAAATTTACCTATCAGATGGTAGATTGCAAATCTACCAGCGCTACATACTCCCCCCCACTATAGTAGACGTTGTCCCCAATGTCTGTCTAAAACACAATGACAGTAACTCCCAAGCCTGGGAGTAGGTATTTGAGCTTTTAATAACTTGGATAGACAAAGAGAGAAAGAAAGACAGTGAAAAGATATTATAAAACTTACATCTTTAAAACACTATGTTCACATTCGCAAACAAAACCATCCTATGACTGCACATAACCTCACTATCTATCTAGCTGAAAAGCCTCCCAGCTTGATAGGAGATCCAATAATTCCTGAAAAGGAAAACTTATTAAACACACACATATACTGTACAATATCAGGAGCAAAGCCTCATTTTTAGAGAAAATTAGCCTCTCTTCCCATCATCTAGTATCAAAAAAGAAAAAAATCTTAAGGAGTCCATCCCTGTATACTCTCTTTAAATGGAAAAGTCCAGCTAGCGAAGAGTCTTTGAATTTGAAGACGTCAAGATGAACATTATATTTTGATCACAAAGATCCCTATACACTGATACTAACTAACTAACCCAAAGTTCTTTTGTCCAGTCACCAATAAAACCGGGGATCTGGCAATGCCAATGGTTTTCCCGTTTTATCCACTGTGGTAATGAAATAGACAACATCATCTTTTGCCTGCAGATGACCACTTTGTCAGCATAGATGTGCCGACCGAAGTTCCAGTGCATAAAACATCCTCTCAAACGTTCATCCATTTTAACAGAACATCCAGTCTTTCAGAAAGGCTTAGGAACAGACAAGTAGTCCCAAACAGCTTCACTGTACCAAAGTTCCCGGTTAAGTGCAATCACTTGCATTATATCCTGAGGCACATAAGGGAACTCCAAACCATACTCTGCAGCTACACGTTTGTTTAACATTCTCTGCAAACGTGCAAGTTTGGGCAAAGATCTGTCCTTCCCCATACCAGGCGGCACACAGGAATCCAATGATTTGCTCACCATAGACCCAGCTGGTGTCTGTAGTGAACTAGCAACTTTCGATAAAGTCTCGGTAGCAGTACTGTGCGGCTCCACACAGGGTGACATCTTCCCAGAACTCAGGGCTGTCCATTCAGGGAAGGTCATAGCAGAGGCGACATCTTCACCTTGTGACCACAACAGCTCTTGTGACATAGTCTCAAATAAGTCATCATCACCGGAAAGATCCGACATGGATTCTATTTCCGAATCTCCCAACTCTTCCGCTGGCAGATATTTATTTACGGTCCCAGATACATTCCCCATCAGTGGCTTACCTGTTCCTGACGTGGACTTTGGTAGCTCCGGTTCAGGTAACCTCTGGGGTAGGCCTCGACCATAGCCGCGGGAAGCCTTCACATATCCCACCTTCCTTTGAGCAGGTACAACAGGAGTAGGTGTAGTGGACACAGAAATCACAGTAATGTCCCCTGATGAGACAACAGCAGCAGCGTCTCTCTCCGGAACATTGTCAGTAACAACAGGCGAAGTGACGGCCTGCCGTTCTCTCTCTTTGTAGTAGCAGCTTCTACTGTGGCGATACCTGTTGCCCAATCCATTCTATAAGCACGGGGCGACGTGGTAGGTTGCTCCACCACAAACAAGTACTCTCCACATTGCGGACATCGGCCAAATGGACGAAGATGCACGGCCAGTCCTTCACATCGGTGGCAGATTATGCCCAGTCCCTCAATATCTCCTGAGGTGTACAGAACAAACCTCCCCTGCGGCTTCAACCGAACTCCGGTATTCGCAAGCAGGGCTCCGGTCAACACAGTATTCAACATGGTGCTTGCAGGGAACATTCTCGGTCCCATAATTGGCTGCATCGCCGGAAAAGACATGGCCACACTCTGATCATCTCAGCACAATCACGAGGCCTCTCTCTTCCCTTGGCGCCAAACACATACACGCGTCCCACGCGGTATCAAGTAGGGTAAGCTCCTCCCACTTGTTCTTCTGATCACGTAGTTCCCGGGCCTTCACTGGCGCCCGCCGTCTACGCACTCAGAAATAAAGTCCTGCAGTTTAACCCCTTCTCTTCCTGTAAGATTTTTTTTTTCAAAGTCCAGTTTTCACCATAAACTCCCGATGAAACACTTCTCTGGGTTGCGAGAATTGACGGTCAACAAATCCCGGACGACGCCCCCACATGTAGCAATAACTCTCGGTGGAGCTGCTGGGTTAAGCGGACTTGTTACCTTCACTCTCCTTCCCTTTGTTTCACTGGCACCAGGTCTAGGGTTCTGTTGAGTTTACCTCTGGACGACACACGCACCAACACTTGAGTACGTTTTCAATGCTTTATTAAAAGATCGACAAAGGAAATAGCAGGAAAGAGGCAGAAGGAGAACTGCAGAGGAAAACTCAAATACCTTTTTAGTAAGATTCTTGACAAATGTCCCTGGGGTTGAATATTTCAGTAGAATGCACTCCCTTGGTGGAACAAACTCCTTGCACGCCTGGATAGGCCTCTCTCACTAGCCTAACAGCCAGTACGTAGCAGGAACAAAAGTCTCTGCCACAGACTTATTTGGGATAAACCCGTGCGATCCTCTGCCACAGGATGTATTGGTTTTCTTGTGGTGAATGTCAGTCACAGTGCTTGAACCTTTAAGCCAACCCGGCAACACTATGCTGTATAATTACTTTAGGATACGTCCTCCAACCGAGTCACCAGGCCCCTCTCCAGACCAGCACGCTGCATGATCCTTCCTTGACGGGTCCTCCCCTGGGATCTCCTCGGTTGTCCAGCTTCCTCCCTTTGGATAGACAGCTCAGGACCATTCCTCGGCCGATGTGGTAGGCCCCAGACAAGCTTCTGGGCCCACCCCTGTGCCACAGCAATGTGGGCCTCTGGAACGGAGGACCACGAGATAGCTCTCTAACGCATACCTGTCGGCCAGGAGGGCTAGCAGGTGGCTGTAAAACGAACCCCTAAATATGGCGTCTGTCCCATAAATACCCTCCCCCAGAATGCAACTCGGAGGACCACCTCCACCGAGTTGTCTCCGGGACAGAAGAGCATCCATACGCTTCAACACGTTGCCTTTCCAACACTAGCCAGCGGTAACAGCGACACCCACGGCTCAGTATGGAAACACACGCAACGTCAGCCAAGCTGAAACAGAGGCAAATCTAACCTTCCTAACGAACAAGTTACTAAATTTACCTATCAGATGATAGATCACAAATCTACCAGCGCTACATTTATATTTGTTACATGTCCCCATTCACATAGCATAAAAATTGCAGCTTATCTTTTTAGATGCTCTATTTTGAAAGCTTCAGCATAGAAAGCAGCTTTGGGTTGATGTGTTTGTCACAATAATAATTAACCTTGTCTGTACTGTGCAGGCAGACCTTCATTATCAAATAATAATAAATTGTAAATAGATATGAACACTGTCGGTCCTAACCAAAGGTTAAAGGTGTAGAGGCTGACCTTCTTGTATATTAATGAGGACAGACTTGGGACAGGCTCACTTCACATTCTTGAAAAAATCTTGCAGTCAGCCATTAAACCTCCCTCTGGCAGGCATCTAAAAGGTAAGAAATATTATTTTAAAAGTAGGCATTCCGTGTGAATGGAAACCCATAACGAACATATAGTGGGGTTTTCTCAAATTTGACTGCAAAAGTAGAAATACACTTTAAAGTAAAACTATATGAAAAACTTTCTTTTTTAATTTTGGATAAAGCAATGAAGGGTTATAACCACTGTCAGATTTTTTTTCACCATCTGTATCCCATTGCGGAGGTTTCCTTTCACTTTCCGCCCCATAGCCAAAATAGGAAGTGAGAGGAAATCCCTAAAAATTAGGGAAATTCCTTGGGGACCCCCAGGTCACCAGAACTAGTGTGCCCATTGGAAAATTTCCCGTCTATTACTTTTCTGGGGACAATGCAAAATTTGTTATTTTCTTACCTTCACTTTTAATAATAATTAGGGTTGCAACGATACTAGTATCGGTATCGGTGCTGATACCGAGTATTTGCACAAGTACTCGTGCAAATGCACCGATACCTGAAACCGATACTTTCAGGCTCGTTCTTTGAACTGCCAGTGGGGATGAACAAATGTTCCTCTGTTTAACCCCTTATTAACCCTTAATTTACTGTAATCAGCCTTAATTGACTCCCTATCCTCCTCCATTTAATTATTATTTTCCTGCTTTTTTTTTTTGTTCATGTCTATTTCATAAACAATAAACAATTAAACCTTTTTTTTGTGAAAATTTTCACACATATATATTAACATATATTTACACATTTCACATTTAAGAGAAAAATTAAAAAACAAAATCAATTCATTTCATTTGTAAATGACTTTTCACTGCTTTGCACCATTGCTGACAGCTGAAGTGTAAACAAAACAGTTGCAGTAGGTATCAATAATTGGTATCGGCGAGTACTAAAAAAAAAGTATCTCGTTGTAAAAAAAAAAAATGGCATTGGTGCATCCCTAATAATAATAGTAAATGGGACAAATAGAGAGGGTGAATCTTCTTAACGGGGGCACAGACAGCAATAAAAGCTGAGAAGTGTTCTAATCCATCTGCACTCTGTCCAAAACTAAAAAAAAACTTTTGCCTTTAGTTCTACTTTAAAGCGGGGTTCCACTCAAATTTTTTAACTTAATCTTACCCCCTTCAGTTAATTGCATAGATGTGCAAATGCCGCACAAAATTTTTTTTATCGCTGTAATTACCTTTATATTGTACTTTATTGTGGCACTTCCTGTCTCTCCTCCCATGGGAGTAGGCGTGTTTATTGCCTTTCCCCAGCGCCGCACTGTCTCCTGGGAGCTTAGTGTCAGGCTTCCCAAGATTCAGTGCGGGAACAATGATTATGCGTGTGAACAAGCTGTGAATGAACAGCATTCACCACATCCAGGAAATCAATGCTTGTGGGCTTCACATGCCCACACGCAAGATGGAAACAGCCAGCGTCACATTTTTAAAGTTATTCTTCAGTACGAAAACAGACAGAGGCAGAAATATTACACCCAAACTGTGAATATTATTTTGGGATTAGCAAAGTGTCTCAATGACCTAAAAAAAAAAAAAAAGATTGGTCGCTGGACTCCCGCTTTAAGGTGTAGAAAAACTGTTGACTCCAGAGTTCACCTTCTAATATTGGGCCATCCATTTGTTTAACCTCCCTGGCGGTTTTCCCGAGTGTGGCTCGGGGTTAAAATTCAGTACCATTAGCGGTAACCCCGAGCCACACTCGGGATTACATCGCAGGATCCTGGTGTGGCTTTACTTACCTTGTCCCCGGGATCCTGCGATGTCCCCCGCTGTGTCTGTGGGCTCCGCCCTCCTCCGAAGCCTCTCCGTGCCAGGCTCCGTTCCCTGCGAGCGGCACGACGCAAGGGGGCGGAGGCTGGTGGCAAATTCAAAAAATTGTAAAAACATAACACATACAGTACTGTAATCTTACAGATTACAGTACTGTATGAAATTATTTCACTTCCCTTTTGTCCCCAGTGCTTTGTCCTATGCCCTGCGTGCAGTTTTATGTTATATATACTGTTCTTTCTGCCTGGAAACTGGAGATTGTCCATAGCAACCAAAAAGTGTCCCTTTACATCAAAAGTGGCTTTAGACCAGCTAGAAAACAGCGATAGTAAATTAGAACACTTGCAGAATTCAGCGATAGTGAATCGTGGGAAAATTTATTTTATTATTATTTTTTTTTTTTTTCATTATTTATTTTTATTTATTATATTATAATTTATGTTTTTGTGTTTCAAACTTTATCATACCCGGGATATCTACTAGACTCTTGTTTGGACAGATTTAAGTGTGTTATTGTTAAGAATTACAGACCTACAATATAAAACGCCAAATTTCCATGCAAAATAATTGTACCGCTTTCAGCACCTAAAATCCAAAATAATCATACCGCCAGGGAGGTTAAGAAATGCGTCAAAGTGAACCTAGAATCATATATATCCATGTTGAGTGCATGTGTAACATAAGTATGTACCAGTATCAGTATGTAGAGATCAAATTATTCCCTCTGATAGTGCCTTCATTTGCCATTTTTGTTCGGGTATCATCCAAAGTCAACTTTTTAATGATAAAAGGTCAAGTTTTTGTTTTTAAATATACTATTGTTTCTATTTATTGTAATTATCTATTATCTTAAGAACGGATTTAAACAGACTTGTAACGTTACTAAGAGGTCCAATTTAAATCTTTACCTCTTCTCCTTCTAAGCTTACATACTCCATAGGTGTGGCTCCTGTGGCACAGATCAAGTCCAGCGCTCACTTCTAGCTGAAATAAATCCAGCTGGGACTTATTACTGAAATCTGGAGTCTGGACGGACAGACAGCTCAAAGGACCGATGTTCAAAAACACGGCTACGCTTGAGAATATGTTTCACTTACAAACCAGTCGGCATTACAGCAGCCCTAATTTCTAAGATCATTATCACTCAATGGAAAGTCACACCTTTCGCCCCTTCCTGGCCCTGCAAACGCGGTTTTACGACCTGTGGAAACCGACATTAACCACATAGAGGCAAATTTACTAATGTGCTGTGGGAAATAATGTTTTAGAGGAAGGTGACAGACTTGACATTGTGTTTATTGAAGTGTACCTGTCGACTATTCACGTTCAAGGCGCCATCCCGTAGGCTGCACAGATATACATTTCTGGAAGAAGGGCGCATTGAACTAGAAACAGAGTGCCAAATTGAGTAGTAAAACTTTGCAAGGGGCCATATTTACACAGTGATGGTAATGGATGCAGTCATGTCTCCATTCCCTAATTCTCTATATTTTATTGATTTGGATACACAGACTATACTGCAACTGTTTTATGAAGAATATCTAAATCCAAAAAAAAAAAAAGGTAATATATTGCAGATTAAGGCCTCCTTCACACAGCCGTTTAGCCGCATACACCGGATTCCAGGAGCAAGAGTCAGCGGTGCTTGTGGCAGGGATGATCGGTGCATATAAATAGCGGTGGTTACCCAGCCTATATATAACAATGTCAGACTGACAGCAGCTGCCGCTGTTCACATGTAGCTGCACATCAAGTGGTTACCTGCGGATGTCCGGACCTGGATGCAGCAGACTGCGTTTAGGCTCAGACATCCATCCCTAACTGCAGGTAACCATGTAGTTGGCGGCTATATTAGAACAGCGGTGGCCACTGTCAGCCTGCCATTATTTTATACAGGCTGATCAGCCAAAACTATTCTCTTGAATCCAGTGTATGCAGCTAAACAGCCATGTGAAGGAGGTCTAAAAGTCCATAGATGTGATGGCTGAATTTGTTTTCTTTTTTCAAGCTAAGTATATTTCCTTCAAGTACAGAAAATACCTGGTGATCCTGCCAGATATGCATTGTCCTTATAACTTCCTGTGCAATGAGTTGAAATGTCAATGTTATCAGCTTTCCCAGCTGTCTTCTATGAACTACAAAACAACACCCTTCTGTATAATGGAGATAAGGAGAGGAGGAGAAGTTTGTAGTCCAATTCAGGAGCGCAGCCTAGGGTGACAACACTGCTCCTCTATAAATACAGTGCAAGGTTGGACAACCTCACCAACTATGTAACTATGTAGCTATGAGTTGTCACCCTAGGGCTGGAAGTCCTGGAAAACAAAAAAGTCTGAAAAAAGGAAGCAATGTAGCCAGCACCATCTAAGGACTGGTAAGCTGCAATTCAGTATATTACAGTTTTGGTTTTGGGTTTAGATAGTCTTTAATTTTTGCAAATGATTGCAGTGTCAGGGGCCTTCTAGCTGGCAGTATCAGCCATACAGTCAGTACAAAGCATTTTCTGTTGGAGAAAAAAGAAACAGCGAATGTTTAGAAAAAAGAACTGAAATAAAACGCTCCAACAAATGAAAGGCATGAAGTGAAAAGTGAACTTTGGGACAGTGCTGTAGTTTTCTCTGCCCAGAAAATCCTCGGTAGTAATACAGCCACTGTCTTGATCAATTATTTGTGACATCATTCAAGGCTGCTTGTAGCCCCGTAGCTGTTTTTCCTCTGACTTGCAATCAGATTATTCATCTTTTCTTTCCAAACCAAAGTTCCCTTTCAGGTCATGCATCAGTTGGTACTTAGAACTGCATTTCAGACAATGGTGGAATCCAGGTTTGTGATGTTTAGTAAGTTATGGACTGCCTAGTGTGGCTTTTCCCCTGTCTCTATTAGATGGATTGTATTATGCAAAAATGTATAGCCTTATTTTTATTATTGATTGGGATCTGCCTTTCACTGTTAGCATGGCATGTCTCTGCTGCTTTTTTTAAGACCATTGCCCTTTAAAATGCATATATCACTTTTTTGCATGGTTGTGTTGAGTCACTTGCTGACTTTTTATATGCCTTGGAGACCATGCGGGCAGATTTTCTTGCAGCTATTTGTGCCTTTGCTTTGTGTCTTGTTGGGAGAAAGTTGAGGAAAGCTTGCACATGCTCTAATTTAAGGGGCTGGGTACTCTGTCGCTGTCCCTCTGGATGGAGGAATGGCCAGTCACCAAGCACTAATACCAAGAGTCACATGCTCCAGCATAGCTTTAAAGTAGAACTATAGGCAAAACATTTTTTTTTATTTTGTATAGAACAAGGGAGGCTTATAACCGCTGTCCCATGTCAGAGATTTCCCTTCACTTGTTGTCCCATGGTCAAACAGGAAGTTAGAGGAAATCCCTGCAAATTAAGGGAATTTCTTGGGGACCCGCAGGTCACCAGAACTAGTGTCTCCATTGGAAGATTTCCCCTCTTTTACTTTTCTGGGGACAACCCAATATGTGGAATTTTCTTTCACATTTCACTTTCAATGATAATGATAAACAGGACAAATAGAGAGGTTGAATCTTCCTAATGGAGATACAGACAGCAGTAAAAACAGACAGGTGTTCTAACCCCTCTCCACTCTATCGAACACAAAAAAAAATGTTTTGCCTTTAATTTTACTTTAAGGCTTCTTTAGATTGAGTCTGGGATAGAAGGACAGCACATAGCGATATCGTCTGAACAAAGATTTCTGTGGCTGAGGACTGCTGTCTTTGCTGCCTCCACCAACTTCTCCTGCGTCCACTCCGCTGTCCTCGCTCAGAGTCTGCCCGTTGTCAGAGAGCTGGGAGAGAGAGGGCGGGGGGGAGACGGCTGCAGAGACCAAGAACATGTCGGTGAAGGGCATTTGTACAGTGCAGAAAAACAACACAGATTGCTTCATCTGTGACAAGCTTATCGGATAGATGTCATCTCCTGTGGATACCTGAATCCGTTCCAGTTTTCCTGCCGACTATCCTAGGATATCTTGTGCCGCTTCAATTCATGCTTGTTGGATCTGGTGTCGCTGACATCCAGATCCACATATTCCGGTAAGAGTACCCATTTTATTTCTTCTTGGTGATATCTGCTGACAACAGTTTATTTGATGTCTTCGATTGCCCACATGAAGATGAATATTATCTGACGGACTCCTTGGTTTCTCCACAAACCTCCTTTTTTGGGACATTAGTTATCTAGACATTCACTTTTTTGTCCTTCTTTACACTAAGTTGTCCTTCATTCGAAGGACTATTTATTGTCATCACCATTACCTTTCTCTCGAGATTTACTCTTCCTTTCATTACACTTGTGTTGTCACTGTATTAGGTTTACGTGTCCAGATCCCTCACATGGTTTTCCACATGTTTTTTATTATAACCTTTTTCAGTATTTTTTCAGATTATGTAGCTGTTTCACACAGCTTTTATTAGCGCTACATTCACATTTACCTTGAGTTCACAAATCTTAGTCACATTTACATGTAGCTGCTCTGTTTTTTTTTATTTTTTCCTTAATAGCGCAGTTTTATCTTTTTACCACATTCTTTAGATGGGTGTTGACACCCATTGACAGACCATGTTTGTTGTTGCGCCTGCATCCACCCCAAGTGCAGCCTCTACAACAGCATCCACCTTTATAGACTGCTTGCACATAGCTCAAAGTTAATGCAGATGCTAAAACAAAGGCAGTTTGCACGCAGAACAGGCGTCAGTGCCTATTTGAATGAAACCCAAAGCTGAAGTATGGGCAAAATCTATTTCTGTATATTTTCACAGAAAAAAATACTGTAAGCTACCTATTATGATGTGTGCCCTCATCTCTGGCTGCTTCAGTATTTGTGAAATCACTTTCTTTTACTCAGACAACAGTCTCCTATTGGCACCAAACATCCAGCGTTGAGGATTGTAGTTCCAGCTGCAGTATTGCTGTGGGTCTCTTGCTTGGCACCTCCTCTATTCAGAAAAAGTCTGGCGACTAGAACAATCTATTTTGTCTATTTAGGGTTTGCCTTATTGCTGACATCTTACCTGTACAGACATCCCAACCTGCAGAAACTCATTTCAGGGGGGTTGCGCTTCGCGCCCGCAAACGCTCACTCCCGCGTGGCAAAATATTTTTTAGATTACTTTTTCAATACTATTTAAGTGCTTCTGGAGAAGGGGGTGGGGTGGGGGGGGGGGGGTGGTATGTGGACGGTGTCAGTAGTTATTTTTATTTTCAATAATTGATTTTTTTTACAGTTTAATTTGTTTTTAATTTTTTTTTCACAATGCTTTTTGGGGGGAGGGGGTTTGGGCAGTGGACAGTGTTGGTAGGGCAGGGGAGAGTGGTGTCAGTAGTTTTTTATATTTATTTTTTTGCACTTTTTTAGAATTTTTTTACAATATTTTTTTTATATTTTTGGGGGTCTTTAAAAAGACCCCTGACATCTCCCCTTTGAGACAAAGGGACTGAGGACACATTCTCCAGTCCCTTTCTCAGCACTAAAGATAATTGAACAGGAGGCACAGTTTACTCTGCTCATTTATCATAGGACACAGGAGCGATTTCACTCACTGTGTCCATTAACTAGTTCCCCCCACAGCCGGCTGGAGAGGAGAGGAGGGGAGCCGGCTGCGGGGGACGAGGGGGGTGGAGAAGGACATGGAGGGGGCCGGAGGAGAACGGGGGGTGGAGAAGGACATGGAGGGGGCCGGAGGAGAATGGGGGTGGAGAGAGCAGCTGGGGATGATCGGTGCGGCTGGAGGGACAGCTGTGAACACCGATCTCCCTGTATAGCTTTTTAGCTGACAGCCGCGGGAGGGAGAGGAGAAGCGGCTGTCAGCTAACAATCGATACAAAAGAAGATCTATGATCACAGCTGTTCCCCGCCGCACCGATCATTCCCGGGAGATCGGGAGGTGCTTGCGGGAGTACGGGAGCCGCTGCACCTCGCGGGAGACTTGAGATGTCTGCCTGTATATTGGGTTATTTTGACTTTTCACTTATGAATGAATATCTGTTTATAGCAATCACTATATCACAGTTTGCTGCACATAGGATATTAGCTCTAAGGCTACTTTCACACTGAAGTGCCACTAAAACAGCGCTAAAGTGCTGGTCCTTTTTGCAGTGCTTTAGTGGTGCTTTTCGGGTGCTAGCGGGCCTTTTTTTTAGGTCACATGATAACAGGACCTTAAAAAAAGAAAAAAGACCAGTTTTGCGGCACTTTCAAAGCGCTTTTTTATTCATTTCAATGGGCAGGGGCGGCTTGGGAGCATTATTTATAGTGATCCCAAGCCGCCCCAAAGATGCTGCTTGTAGGATATTTCCTAAGGTCCTGCAAGCACACCGCCCGAGTGTGAAAGCACACATTGAAGTGTATGGGAGGCAGTTTTCAGGCACTTTACAGGCGCTATGTTTAAAATGCCTGAAAACTGCCTCAGTGTGAAAGGGGTCTAAAGTGGACCTTTCCCAAAACACCCTTAGTTAAAGATGGATCACCAAACTCAATTGCTGTATATCATTTGAACAATAAACCTATTTCTTACACAGTGCTATGACTCCATGTGGTCCCGCTTATGGGATTGATTTATTAAAGGCAAATACACTGTGAACTTTGTAAAGTGCAGTTGCTCCATAGCTTATTAAATGAGGAAGAGCTCGGCTGACAATCTAGTGCAAGCAAAAATGCTGTTTTTTTTTTTTTTTTTACATTTTCCTTGCATGTGATTGGCTATTCTTTGCAAAGTGAAGCTTTACCTCATTTACTTAGCTCTGGAGCAATTGCAATTGTAGTGCACAGTTGTATTTGCCTTTAGTAAATCAGCCCCTATGTGTCCAGCTATTGGGTGGATGTCTGATTAAAAGGCCTTTTCTATACCTGTTGGGTTGGCTGTCCTTTTAATCTAAGCGCTGTACTGTATTTTATACTTGTTGGTGAACTCTTTGAGTATTGAGCTAAACCTTGTTTGTTCTTGTTTTTTTCTCTCTGCCCTGTGAGGCAGCATGTTTCTATGTAAACTCTAGTAAAATACCTTTCATAAATAAAATCTGATCTGAAACAAAAAAAGCCATGCATTCTTTTTACAGAATTCAAGAAGTTCACATGCCTTGTATTCTGTAAAAAGGATGCAAAATGAACGACCTTCTGTGATATTTGTATGGCAGCCAGAACAACAGGTCTCAGTGCCGGATGTTCTGCTCCAACAGACTGCAGACTGAATGAAAGTCAGATAATTAAAAATGATGCAGAAGCCAGAGATGGGGCCATACTTCAGCTTTGAATACTGAGACTATTTTTCTGGGAATTTCATTCCCAGATATGCAGATGATCATTGAAAGAAGCATTAAAAAGTTTGTATTCAGCCTCACAGCAGAGCATGCTGTGATTGGCCAAAGCATGCTGGTCAGGTGCATGCTTTGGCCAATCAGCAGCCATTAATGCACTGCGATCTCGCAGTGCATTGACGGTCTCGCCGTTCATTATGGGGCGTTCCGTGGGCGCTCGAATTTCCTGTAAATGCCCTATAATGTTCGACTCGAACATTGGGCTCATCCCTATGCCAAAGCATAGGAGAGCGCTGTCTGCTGGGTGCTTAAAACTACTTTTATGTATGAGTATATACTAGTAGAAGTTAGTTCAACATTTTTTCATTGTAAGAATGCTTGTTTGTTTGTTTTTTTAATCATTAGTTGGGCCAAATTGATGTTTACTTTTGACCGCATTGATGAGAAAATTTGAAGGAGCAGGATTGAAAATTTTTCTTGAATGTGTGAATTTATAATAGCGTATGTGGTTTTCATTCCGTAAAGTCCATTCATTAGCATAAACATGCCTGTGCCCCTGATGACATCATATTTGACAAAACATGTTGGGTGGAGCCAGAGGTTGTGACATCACGTGCATGTGTGTTCGCTGATGTGGAACTCTGGAAGTTGTAGTCTGATGTACTGAGCTTGATCATGGGGCTTTCTTTTTATTTCCATTTATAAATGTGACTGCTGTAGGACAATGGGAGAGTCACATATTTTTTGGTAAGCCATTGTGTATCACATGGTGAAATGGACACTTTGTGGAAGGACACGTGAGGAGCATATCTAATGTCATTATACATCACTGGCATTGTTTCTAAGGACTTATACTGGTTGTCACTTTATATTATTTCAGAGTTGACAATGTATATATTTTTATGCCATAATATTTTTTTATTTGCACCTCTGAAGTAGTTTTTTGTGCCTAATAAGCATTGTGACATTGTGTATTGAAGTTTATTTTTGTTCATTAACACTTTGTGGGAAGGTAGCACAGCACTTTAGATATATCTAAAGTCTATTCATTCCAAAAGCTACTTTTAAACAACATTCAAATGTTCTGATAATTTTCATACGAATTGTTCCAAGAATTTTTGTTGGAAATTCTACTAGTCTACAGTGCCTTGAAAAAGTATTCATACCCCTTGAAATTTTACACATTTTGTCATGTTACAACCAAAAATGTAAATTTATTTTATTGGGATTTTATGTAATAGACCAACACAAAGTGGTACATAATTGTGAAGTGGAAGCAAAATGATCAATGGTTTTCAATGTTTTTTTACAAATAAATATCTGAGAAGAGTGGCATGCGTTTGTATTAAGTCCCTCTGGGTCTGGGTCAGTACTTTGTAGAACCACCTTTCGCTGCAATTACAGCTACAAGTCTTTTTGGGTATGTCTCTACCAGCTTTGCACATCTAGAGAGTGAAAATTTTCCCCATTTTTCTTTGCAAAATAGCTCAAGCTCTGTCAGATTGGATGAACAGTGTCTGTGAACAGCAATTTTCAAGTCTTGCCACAGATTCTCAATTGGATTTAGTTCTGGACTGTGACTGGGCCATTCTAACACATGAATATGCTTTGTTCTAAACCATTTCATTGTATCTCTGGCTGTATTTTTAGGGTCGTTGTCCTGCTGGAAGATGAACCTTCGCCCCAGTCTTAAGTCTTAAGACTCTAACAGGTTTGCTTATAAGATTGCCCGGTATTTGGTTCCATCCATCTTCCCATCACATCTGACCAGCTTCCCTGTCCCTGCTGAAGAAAAGCATCCTCACATCATGATGCTGCCACCACCATGTTTCATGGTGGGGGTGGTGTGCTCAGGGTGATGTTTGCTTTTAGGTCAAAAAGTTCCATTTTGGTCTCATCTGACCAGAGCAACTTCTTCCACATATTTGCTGTGTCCTCCACATGGCTTCTCGCAAACTGCAATTGGGACTTCCTATGGCTTTCTTTCAACAATGGCTTCCTTCTAGCCACACTTCCATAAAGGCCAGATTTGTGGAGTGCACAGCTAATAGTTGTCCTGTGGACAGATTCTCCCATCTGAGCTGTGGATCTCTGCAGCTCCTTCAGAGTAACCATGGGCCTCTTGGCTGCTTCTCTGATTAATGCTGTCCTTGCCCGGCCTGTTAGTTTAGGTGAACGGCCATGTCTTGGTAGAATTGCAGTTGTGCCATACTCTTTCCATTTTTGGATGATGGATTGAACAGTGCTCCGTGAGATGTTCAAAGCTTGGGATATTTTTCTATAACTTAACTCTGCTTTAAATTTCTCCACAACTTTATCCCTGACCTGTGCCTCTGTGATGCTGTTTTTTTCACTAAGATTCTCTAACAAACCTCTGAGGGCTTCACAGAACAGATGTATTTATACTGAGATTATACTACACACAGGTGGACGCTATTTACTAATTAGGGGACTTCTAAAGACAATTGGTTCCACTAGATTTTAGTTAGGGGTATCAGAGTAAAGGGGGCTGAATACAAATGCATGCCACATTGTTCACATATTTATTTGTAAAAAATTTGGAAAACCATTTTACATTTTCCTTCCACTTCACACTTATGTGACACTTTGTGTTGGTCTATCAAATAAAATCCAAATAAAATACAATTACGTATTTGGTTGTAACAACAATCTGACAGAGCTTGAGCTATTTTGCAAAGAAAAATGGGGAAAATTTTCACTCTCTAGATGTGCAAAGCTGGTAGAGACATCCCCAAAAAGACTTGTAGCTGTAATTGCAGCGAAAGGTGGTTCTACAAAGTACTGACCCAGACCCAGAGGGACTTAATACAAACGCATGCCACTCTTCTCAGATATTTATTTGTAAAAAAACATTGAAAACCATTGATCATTTTGCTTCCACTTCACAATTATGTGCCACTTTGTGTTGGTCTATTACATAAAATCCCAATAAAATAAATTTACATTTTTGGTTGTAACATGACAAAATGTGGAAAATTTTAAGGGGTATGAATACTTTTTCAAGGCACTGTTTTATACCCAGGTTTACTCTCCCCTTACTCTAGCCCGAGTTCGGCTTTGATGAAATCACAATACTCCATAAAAGCAGAACTCCAGACAGATTTTTTTAAAATGAATATTACAAAGTTACCTCTCCTGAGGTTTATTGCATTTCCGGATCCCTATTCTGTCTTTCAAAATCACTACTTTTTTTTTTGCCCTGGATTCTTCAGCTATCGCTGTCTTGCGGTTCTTATAGAGGAAACAAATTCTTGCCAGCAACAGGATCTCTAGAGTGACATCAGCTTTATGCTTAGCTATTTATACAGTATAAAGCATACAAGTATATTTTGAAGCGGGGCAGTTTTTTAGGCTCAGCTATGTATACAAAGTATACAGAAAGGTCACCAGTATATAAGCGTGTGACTGTGTTTTAAGTTTAACTTACTTGCCATCACAAAATCCAAGATGTTAAGCCATCAGAACACGCGGTTACTGGTGAATGTACCTCAATTTCTAAGAAATGTTTGCTCTGGAAGCTTTGAGGATTCTTCTATATAAACCAAGCAGCATATTAAGTAGTGATTTAAGGCAACTTAACCTACTTATTAATATCTAAAACGAACATTTCTTGCAGTTTTACGTTAAGAGTAAAAATATTTATGTACCGAAATAATAATTCAATACAGGCACGCCTAGGTTTTTTTTTTAATAAGCTTAAATCCAGGGAAATACGAGTGGGAACAACTGTATTTTAGTGTCTAATCTTGGCAGATACACATTACATATTCCCATATTCCAGTAGATCACAAACTTCACTTAAGTTGGTTTAAGTGCTATATTGGGCTATATATATATAACAAGCAAAAAAAAAAATTATATATATATATATATATATATATATATATATATATATATATATATATATATATATATATATTATTATTTTTTTTTTTTTCTCTTGTGATTTTAGCTTCTCTAAAGTTTCTACATTTATTTTGGAGGAATTCTGTGTAGGGTGTTCCAAAAAAATCTATATACTTAAATATACCTAAATATATAGTATTTAATTTTCTCGCACTGGGAACAGTAGTGCAGTTTAAAGATGAGTTTACTGATGATGTAAGTGAAACCATTTTGTTTTCTTTTGCTCACCAAAAGAAAATGTTAGATTTTATAATAGTTTCTAGTAGCACAGTTATTGCATACATTTTGGAAGGTTTTGTAGTTCATACTTATCCAGAGTTTACCTAAAATTCTGAGCTATGAATTAAACTATTGAAATGTATTAAGCCGTATGAAATGGAATACTTTATGAAAAATTACTTATTCCTTAAATGAACCTTATTCCACAAGTGAACCTGTGGCCAGGCTATGGGCAGTTAAGTATTTACATATTTTTAAAGGGTAACTCCACTTTCATGGGGAAAAAAGCATACAATTGCTACAAAAGCCATATTGTAATTATGTTATTAAAAATTCAATTTCCTTTTCAATTTTCAGTGCTGTAATCTGAAGTTGGTTTACAGAATGTCTCTAGAAATGTAATTTCCTGTTTGTCTGATTGGCTTGGAGATTTTCCAAGGAAGTCTGCACAAAGATACAAGTCATATTTTAGGCATCTTCTGCAACAAAAATTGTATTTTTGGTGAGATACTCCCAAAGGATTAATCACTTCTAAAGGGATGCCAATACTGCAACTTTCCACATTAGAACACTGCGAGTGCGTCAGCTAATTAATAATGAAAAAAATCACTCCCATTCAGACTCACCTTGCACATTGACATAACCAAACAAACAGCTTTTTCTTCACAACAGAAAGGTAGGAATCTGAAACAGTGTTTGTTAAAATTCTTGCAGTGTACATAGATCACCCAGAGTGAATTGTTTTTTTCTCGTAAAAGTAGGTTAGTGGAAGTGCCAGGAGATTGAGATACATATTGGGTACCACCATCCAAATATATTAAACAGAAATAAATAAAAAGGAGCGACTCTACAACACCAACAATTTGGTTTAAAAATTAGTTTCCAAGAATTTTTTATTACAATATAATATATTAAATCTTTTCTCAATAAAAGTGGAGTTACTCTTTAAAGCTTCACTCAAGATTGGGCAAAAGACAAAAAATTCAGTCTCTGGCATAGTCACCCAAACTCTAGCACTGTCCCCCACTGATTCGCCAATCCAAAAATGGAAAGTAAGTGTGTCATTTGACCTCTTCCTGTGAACCCATAAATTTAAAAATATGGAGAATGTTAATGAGATTATTGTGGCAAATTTGATTAGGTCGGGGAAAGAAGCAGATGAATGTAGACAGCAAATACATTATATTACCAAAAGTATTGGGATGCCTGCCTTTACACACACATGCACTTTAATGGATGAGCGAGTTTGGGGTGGAGGAACTTGACTGGCCTGCACAGAGTCCTGATCTCAACCAGATAGAGTACCTTTGGGATGAATTAGAGTGGAGACTGAGAGCCAGGCCTTCTTGTCCAACATCAGTGCCTGACCACAAATTTTCTTCTGGAAGAATGGTCAAACATTCCCATAGACTCACTCCTAAACCTTGTGGACAGCCTTCCCAGAAGAGTTGAAGCTGTTATAGCTGCTAAGGGTGGGCCAATTCAATATTGAACCCTACGGACTAAGACTGGGATGCCATTAAAGTTCATGTGCGTGTAAAGGCAGGCGTCCCAATACTTCTGGTAATATAGTGTATGTTTTATAAATGGGCAGAATCTTTCCACAGGACTCAGCAGAGAACAATCAGCTTCCAGTGTATGTAAACCCTAACAATGACATTCTCCTATTTGCTTCCTTTTGGTCTGGTAAATATACCTTGCAATGATTTTTTAAAATAATTAATTATTTATTATTTCTGATAGAAATGTTGTGAGCTAAACTTTCTTTTGGCCTCTGCCTCAGCTGGATTCTTATCAGTTACATTGTTACTTGTCTTAGAGTTACAACACTGCTCCTCAATAGACACAGTGCAGTGAGTGAGCGTTGTCACTCTAAGACGAGAAGTGTGTTACTGGCTGGAAATAAAAGAAAAAGAGCCTGGAAATAAAATGGTAAGCTGCAATACATTACATCTTTGATCATGTGTTTAGATATGCTTTACAAACAGAATGTCATGCTGACAGCTCTACCACCATACTTTGATCCTGGTAGGTTCCTTTTAATGTTATGAAAAAAAAATAAAACCTAGTATGGTGTTGGTTGTCCAACTATAACTAAAAATAAGAGACAGGCACACTAGAATTCTAGTCAGTGAACAAAATCAATTTGTGACGGTACTTGTAACTTTATACCGTGATTGTTCATGGTAGGGTTGACTGTAAACATGTCCAACTTGACTGCATGGTGGGCCAGCTTGGCTCAGAAGCCAGGCTTCAGGAAATGTGAAAATCTACCAAGTCCTATCTGTTCCACAGGACACAATAAAACTAAACATAAAAGCCCTTGTGTTAGATGTGTTGCCATTACTCTGGACCGTTACCTTCAATTAACCTGTTTATTGAACGGCCTTGACTAATGGCTTTACAATTCCTAAAATGTATATTTCTAAGTGTAGGAATTTCTTGTATTTATGGGTCCTGCAAACATTAGAAAGCAACCAGGAGTGTGAGAAGAACATCGCAAGCACGTATAAATCTTACAACAATGTTCTTGACAGAGGTACATTAGCAAATCCATCCCCACCTGTTGCAAACCATTGAAAGGCACAATGGGCGGAATTAATTCAGAATGGTTAAATGAAAACATAGATTCTGGGAAGGTGCCGTGTTCCAGACTGAGATTGTCTTTGGCACGCCAGTGAGGGTGGAATGGATGGTGTGGTTTGGAAGTGAGTGCAGAAGTGGATGTGCTGTATTTGGATTTGCGAGTGTGACTAAAACAAAAAAAAGGATCAAATGGATCCAGTAATGGGTGGGAACAGAACAGAGCCTGAAATGAGGTCAGCTAAAACAAATACAGCTATAGAAGGTAAAGTGTATTTGTATTCCATGAAAGCATCTTGTACTGGGATGATTTTGAACGTAATGGTTACACAAAAGCTTTATTCAATGGGGGAAGCAAAGATTAAAGCGTATCTAAAGTCAAAAATAAAACTGTAATATATTGCAGCTTACCAGTCTTTAGATGTGGTGGATGCGTTTGTTTCCTTATTTTCACCTAATTATCCTGCCAGCAACAGTTCCTGTCCTAGAATGACAGCACGCAGTCACTGTACTATATCTATGGAGGAGCAGTGTTGCCATCCTAGGGCGATAAGTGTGTTCAGAGAACAAAACACCTGCTTTTTACTCATCTCCATAAAATAAGTGGGAGATGTTCTGTAGTTCACTGAAAGGCAGGGCTGATAACATGGTCACTACAGGGAGGTAAAAGTTCATTGGGTTTCTGGCAGGTTTTATTTTACCCTTGTGGAATATCTATTACAAAACACACACATGAACTTTAATATTGATTTATAAACTCTTCTTATTCATAGCAATTACTTAGTGATCACACTGATTGGCCAATGCAGCAATCACAAGGCACAGAGCCACTCTGATTGGCTTAGTGCCTTTGCTTATGACCTGTGCTGTCTAAAGACAGTAGCATGAGAACCTTACATTTAAAGTAAGTGCAGATTTTCTATGCTATAGGTAACATCTAAAAATGTTTACCATTGCATGACTCCAGACAAACTCATAGACCCTTGACCGGGTTCGAACAACTGTGCACCCTTTCTGAGACTCCACGACACACCTTATCACTGATATATAAATTAATTATAGACCATACCCACGAAGCTCTACCTAGCTATACTACTAAATGGTCAGTGGAGGTCGGGAAAGACATAACTGAGGCGGAGTGGGGGAAAGCCTTCCTCTTCACGAACAAAACTTCCGTATCAAGCTATACACAAGAGAAAAATTATAAATTGTTGTCGAGGTGGTATCGGGTCCCAACTACTCTCAGGATCATGTTCCCATCCAACTCAGACAGATGCTGGAGATGCAACACAATGAAAGGTACTTATATACACATCTGGTGGGAGTGTGATGTTCTTCTCCAATTCTGGATTCAAATTTTTCAGATTTACTCAGACATTTATGACAAGCCACTGCTACCATCACCCTCTATTGCCCTCCTATCCATCCTTCCAGGGACAATCAAATCACAAAAAAACGGCCTTCTGAAATTTTTTGTTAGTGCAGGTAGACAACTCATACCCAGATATTGGAAAACCACTACGCCCCCCTCCCTAATTGAGTGGGTAAGGGAGGTAAACAATTACATGCTAATGGAAGAAATGCAGGCCAAAGCTCTAGACAAGTATGCTAAGTTCTCTTTTGTCTGGAGTATCTGGAGGCGTTACTCTACCTCAGACAAACTCAAACAAAGACTCTCGGCTAAGAACTCCACTTAGGAGCTGAAAAAGCCATATCCATTATACCTCTCATTTGAAGTGAAGACCTCATATGTGGACTGAAGCTCGCTGTCTCACTACCCCCTCCCCCTCCTCCCCTTCTATTATTTTTCTATTCTACACTTATTTCGCCTTCATCCATTCTGTTTTTCCTTTCTCTCCTTTTTTATGTCTCCGATATATCTCTCTAGATGCAATATAATTATAGGATCTTCTATGCAAATAGAGATCTAAAAATTTGTTACTAACCACACTTTTGAAAACTTATGTATACGTTGGTTATCCCAGACTCCCTGTGTCCAGGGGTGCAGCAGGCTCCCAAAGGGGCACCCCCACACAGGGTAGTTAATGCTTATCTATCAACAAACACCCGTTATACGGGTTTAACGTAACAATTTATTTATAATAACCCTCGCACTTGTATACGATTGCACTATTTCAACATTTAAAAGAAATATTTGTTTATTAGGAGACTATATGTCAGGTAACTGGCACTGTTTACACTCCTTCATTCTGTTTTTTTTTTCTTGTTTTTATACGTTTATATACTTGTGAAAACATCAATAAAAACTTATTGAACCATAAAAATGTTTACCATGCCTAAGCCTTACTATGAAAAATGTACCATTTCTCCTGAAAAATATCAGTGCGCTTCTTAGTAGGTAAGTGTGCCTAAGCATTCCTGTTCTGTAGCCTCAGGACACAGTAGTAGGATATCTTGGGTGGCCTGAGAATAACATGGAGGAGCTAAAGTCCAGAATGGGGATGAGGGAAGACTGTATTGACTCCCAGAGTGAATAATGTTTCCTAAAAATGTTTATGCCCAGAAATATTTCTCTCCTTTGCCATTGATATGTTTGTAACAGTACTAAGGATGACTTTTATTAATTACTACAGCCTGATCTCATTTGGTTTGGAATCCCCTGTCTTATGCATCTCTCTCTTCAGAAATTCTATAGAAGATTCCTTTATCCACTTGTTTTGATTGCATAGCCAATGATTGGTACTCTATTTCGATTTAGAACTTAGTATAAAAGACTTACATTTTGTCAAGCATTCTGCATTGTTTGGGGAAGAGTTGGACTATCAGAAAACCTTTTATATAGTATATTGTAATATATCATATATAACAGGCTATATACAGTATATATATTGTCCCTAAAATGAACCAGACAAGTTTGGCCTTACTTATAAAAGATTTACTGTATGTTCTTATTATGAAAAAATTCTGATGCTAGCCATACACAGCTTGAATTTTGATTGATTCCTGCTGAAATGCCCAAAATTTTAGCCAGGTGGAAAACTGTTGGTTGAACAATGACAGCATCCTGTCACTGCAGGTCACTTTTTGGACATTCAGACGTATGTGGGTGTACATAAAGCCGGACATAGATGGATCAATTTTCTTTCCTGCAACCATGGGCTACAGGAAGGAAAACCGCTCAATTCCCCCGTAAGTGTTGATTGTGGAATCCCCCCGCAGAGACATTGTGTTCTCCCAGTGAGGGGGGGGTTTAGCCGTCACTACCAAGAGAATATAGTGATTTTTGCTAGCGGCTATAATAGGCTGGTCCCCACTGAACTGGCCAAGATTCGATGGAAGAATCTACTTGATCCTCTGGTTCAGCTGGCATATGTTTAGTAGTTAAATAAGTTGGTCTTTAACACTACATTGATTTATATGTGCTGCCCATTTCTTTTTTTTTTTTTTAGTTTTTTTTTTTTTTTAGAAATATCAAATGTGACACAAGTACTTTTTAAGAGTACAGTAAAAAGAACAAATGTAGAGGCATTGATTTGTAAAATGGGTTGTAATAGACTGATCTCTAGTCTCATTTAATGTTTCTCCAGTCAATGACTGTCTGTTGAAAAATGTTTCCAGTCTCCAATAACTTCTAAAGCATGTTCACAGTCTCTGAATATCTCCTGCAACATATCTGCAGTCTCTGACCATCTCTTGTAACATGCCTGTAGTCAGTTCCTATTGTATGTCAACAGTCTCTGATATCTTTTTAACATTCACTGAATATTATGTACATCCCATTGGTGATGTCAGAGGCTGCACCTGAGGCTCTCTATATCAAGAAAGTTGACCACCACGCACTTCATGCTTTGGGATCGTGATAAGAGCTTTTTTTTTTTTATAATCTGTTATTGCTAGATTGGGTGATACACTGATGTAACAAATGCAAGAAAAGGATGACTAAGCATACAGTAGGTGACCGCGATATTGTGTCAATCTTGCCGCTTTTATCGGCAATATTTGACACCTGCGAGCCCCGTCGCGGGAGCCAGTGCCGAGATGGCTCGCTGATCGAGAAAGGAAAACTCTTTTTTCCTTTCGTGATGAGCGACAGGCAGTGCTGACAGCTGTCTGGTATGAATCATGAGGGGAACGCCGCGCCAAATGTTAAATGAAAAAAACGGCGTGGGTTGCCCCCCAGGAGCATACCAGGCCCTTAGGTCTGGTATGGATTGTAAGGGGAACCCCCTACGCTGAAAAGTCAGTGTGGGGTTCCCCCCCAAAATCCATACCAGCTCCTTATCCGAGCACGTAGCCCGGCTGGTCAGGAAAGGGGGTGGGGACGAGCGAGTGCCCCCCCCTACTGAACCGTACCAGGCCGCATGCCCTCAACATGGGGGGTTAGTGCTTTTGGGAGGGGGGCACCCTGCGGGCCCCCCCACCCTGAAGCACCTTGTCCCCCATGTTGATGAGGACAAGGGCCTCTTCCCGACAACCCTGGCCGTTGGTTGTCGGGGTCTGCGGGCGGAGGGCTTATCGGAATCCGGGAGCCCCCTTTAATAAGGGGGCCCCCAGATCCCGGCCCCCCCACCCTATGTGAATGAGTATGGGGTACATGGTACCCCTACCCATTCACCTAGGGAAAAAAGTGTCAATAAAAAAAAAACACACTACACAGGTTTTAAAAGTAATTTAGTAGGCAGCTCCGGGGGTCTTCTTCCGACTTCGGGGTCTTCTTCCGGTGTTCGGCTTCTTCTCCCGGGCCCCTCCGCTATCTTCTTCCAGCTCTCTTGCTAACGGGGGCCCGGTCTGCTGCCGCTGTCTTGTCGCCGCTGTCTTGTCGCTTCTTCTCTTCTCTTCTTTTCTTCCGATGTTGACACAATGCTCTCTCCTGCTGGAATGCTGTGTGCGAGCTGCGCAGCCATTTATATAGGCGGTGACCCCCCCTTGTGACGTCACAGTCCCAGCATGCGCAGGGACTCTGGGGTCACGCCCCCTTATGACATCAGAATCCCTGCGCATGCTGGTACTGTGACGTCACAAGGGGGCAGGGTCACCGCCTATATAAATGGCTGCGCAGCTCGCACACAGCATTCCAGCAGGAGAGAGCGTTGTGTCAACATCGGAAGAAGAGAAAAGAAGAGAAGAAGTGACAAGAAAGTGGCAACAAGACAGAGGCAGCAGACCGGGCCCCCGCTAGCAAGAGAGCTGGAAGAAGATAGAGGTGGAGTCCGGCAGAAGATACCAGAGAAGAACCGGACAGCGGCAGCAGACCGGGCCCCCGCTAGCAAAAGAGTTGGAAGAAGATAGCGGAGGGGCCCGGGAGAAGAAGCCAAACACCGGGAGAAGATGGAAGAAGACCCCGAAGTTGGAAGAAGACCCCCGAAGTCAGAAGAAGACCCCTGGAGCTGCCTAATAAATTACTTTTAAAACCTGTGTAGTGTGTTTTTTTTTATTGACACTTTTTTAACTAGGTGAATGGGTAGGGGTACCATGTACCCCATACTCATTCACATAGGGTGGGGGGCTGGGATCTGGGGGCCCCCTTATTAAAGGGGCTCCCAGATTCCGATAAGCCCTCCGCCCGCAGACCCCGACAACCAACGGCCAGGGTTATTGGGAAGAGGCCCTTGTCCTCATCAACATGGGGACAAGGTGCTTTGGGGTGGGGGGGCCCGCAGGGCGCCCCCCTCCCCAAAGCACTTACTCCCCCATGTTGAGGGCATGCGGCCTGGTATGGTTCAGGAGAGGGGGCGCTCGCTCGTCCCCACCCCCTTTCCTGACCGGCCGGGCTACGTGCTCAGATAAGGGGCTGGTATGGATTTTGGGGGGACCCCCACGCAGATTTTTCGGCGTAGGGGGTTCCCCTTACAATCTATACCAGACCTAAGGGCCTGGTATGCTCCTGGGGGGGAACCCACGCCGTTTTTTTCATTTAAAATTTGGCGCGGCGTTCCCCCTCATGATTCATACCAGACAGCTGTCAGCACTGCCTGTTGCTCATCACGAAAGGAAAAAACAGTTTTCCTTTCCCGATCAGCGAGCCAGCACGACATGCACAGTACCTTGTCGCCGAGAACCAGCGTGATGGGATCGCGCTGGAAACACAATCTCGCGGTCAGGTACTGTATACCGGTATATAATTTACCTACATCCCTAATTCCTTAAAGACTAATAAATTATAACTGAAGTTCTTTTTTAGCTTGATGTTTGAGCTAATAAGAATGTTATCTTGTGACACTTAATGCCTGGTAGAAGTGGATACACAAACCTGACTCTAGTGTAATTGCTCACAGCTAGCAGTGTAAGAATGGAACAATGTGGAAACATCTTTGTCCCGTCTTTGAATTTGTTTGAAATCTGTTTTGAATGTAAAGTAGGAGAGCTCATTGAGGGTGGAATGCTGAACTCTCATTATTGTGGTTGGATGTTTCTGTTCCCTGTCTGCTATCCCTTGCTTGCCCTTTCCTCAACAGAATACTTGTTCTGATTAATTTCAATGGCTATTGTGAAATCCTACTTGGATACACATTAACCCCTAGGCGCGTCCTGGTGGTGCATTGTTATTTGGCATGTTTGGTGTTTTTTATTCAGTTACACTGGTTAAAAAGGCTTATTACAATGATCTTATTTTGTCATAAATCGAATTATATGCCTGGAGGCTGGGAATAATTTGCTAGTATATTTCATTGTTTACCAGGGGATTGCGCATGTGGTGTGTGGAATTTTCACTGGTCTAAGATCTTTATTTCGTGTAGCTTTGGGTCCAGCAGGATCCATACATAAAGGATAACTATACGTACCAACATTTTCATCCCAGCTGCCCTCACTCACCCTCCCCATGCAATTTCAAGCTCCCACTGCAGATTTCAGATGAGTGGGTTACTTTGATTAAAGGTCCACAGTCTACAGGTCTACAGGTCAGGCAGCGCTTCTGTCCTCCTCCAAGCTGGCCAGCCGTTTGGTACTAGGCATTCACATATTTTGCGCTACAGGTCCTAATGGAGAAGCTCCTGCAAACTTGCAACTAACTTCTCCAATAAGGTCCGAAGTCTTTAGTTTGGGATATAAATTGCATGGGGAGGAAGAGGGAGGGCAGCTGGCATGAAAATGTTTGTATGTATAGTAAATATAATTTTTTCTATATGTACCTTATATAATAAATGTATAAAAATAGATGTATGACACTTACGCTGTACAAAACACTCTTGTGTTGGAAAGCTATTTACCCATATGCATTGGCTCTGTTTTTTTCTGCACGAAAGTTTAATGTTATAATGCCTTTTACCAAACAAATATAACAGGGATCAGAATGGTCAGAGCGATAGAGGAGGAGGGTCATTTGGCTGTAGGACCCCGTTTAAAATGTCCAAATCTAAATCCACTATCAGAATTGTAATATATTGCAATTAACCAGTTCTTAGATGATGTAGCTGTATTCATTTTTGTTTTTCTAAGGGTCATTTCCCTATCTTTATTAAGTGATCTTGTTAGTAACACACTTCATCTCCTAGGGCAGGGGTCTCCAAACTATGGCTTTCCAGTTGTTCAGGAACTACAATTCCCATCATGCCTAGTCATATCTTTGAATGTCAGAGTTTTACAATGGCTCATGGGACATGTAGTTCCGCAACAGCTGGAGGGCCATATTTTGAAGATCCCTGTCCTAGGGTGACAACTCCTATTCCCTGCACTGTATCTATAGAGGAGAAGCCTTGCCACCATAAGGCTGCATAGTCCTGGCTTGGGCTTCAGAACACCCTTCTCCTCTCCTGATCTCAATAACTTATGAGGTACATTTTCTGTACTTCACACACGTGATCTGGGAAAAACTGAAAACACTGCTTAAAGCTGAATTCCAGGAATGCAGCTCCTTTGTAGAAAATGAAGGCACATTATGAGATAAGTCCAGCGAAGTGCATGACAACTCCTGGGTTTAGCTTTATTATTTAGATCTGAAAGCTTAATAGTACTCCCGGAAGACAGCTATCATCCTGTTCTGTAGTTCCAGGAGAGCAACACTACGCAACAACATGCCCACTATGCCTGCCCCTCCCCTCCTCCTGCCAATTCACAGAAGCCTTTGCTTTATGTGAACTCATTAAAAAAATGCAAAAGCTTCTCTGAATGGGCAACAGAGGGGAGGGGTGGGCATAGATGCTCTGTGTGCCTTTCTCCACTCTTATAGTCCCGAATGTCTGGAGTATAATTCCTGTCAGAGCAATACATTTGTCAGATCTAATAACAGAGCTAAGCCCAGGAGAACTCATACTGTGCCTTCACATTTTACAAAGTGGCTGAATTCCTGGAATTCAGCTTCAAGTTTTCAGTGCAGCAGAGGCAGAAACATATCAGCTTGCAAGATTACTGACAGGATAAACATATTTGTTTGCACATTTCTGTTCAAACAGATATGATCGAATACTTTCAAATATATGTTCAATAAGCTAAAAGGGAGCAAAAAGGTGATGTTCTTTGTTGGGGTTTACATATAGTACACTTTATTAGAAATATGAATAGTGAAAATGGTGTAGAAATGCAATTTTTCCTTATAGAGCAGGTACTTTGGTTCCACCATGGACCTGTATATAATAATATAAAAATTAGAAATAATAAAACAGAAATATGAACATGTTAAGAAATGATCAAAGATAAAGAAAAAGGGTATATAACAGCAAGGTTACAATATAATAATATTAATAAAAATAGAATAATAATTAATTCAGACATTTGGTAATGTACTCAAAGAGCAAGTGTAACAAACTATTTGTGTGTTCTGTACATGTCAATAAACATCTGCATTTGGTCTTTGCAGAGCTATCCCAGTAATTTAGACTTCTGCAAAATCCAACTAATAGTCTCAAAATTTGGTCCAGTGCCAGTTTGCACAAGACAGCTGTGCTTCATCGACTGTTCTTGCGGTACCCACCAGCAATTATTGTTGTAACCTTTTTGGTAGGTTATGAAAACTCTCTGTGGTGTTAGATTTCCTATTCCACCGTGTTTTCTTTATTTTTGCATTTCAGGTAACTGTATTAATTATGAATTTTCTGAAACGACAGCCATAAATCTTTTCGCGTGGCTTGCTTTCAAGATGTCATTTAAATGGCCTCATTATGCCAAACCCAAGACACTTAACCTCCTAACGAGACATTTTAACAGGTCATTTTGTCCCCTTCTGATGGGGTTGTAACCTTGGGTCGTTTCAACTGTGCAAAAGTTGAAGAAATGAAAACAGAACCGTCTGTCGTAAAACATGCTTTGCCGGGTTAAAATAATTGTCTTTGAAGGCGTCGCTACATACGACTCTTAGATTTTTACAGTTTGAAAGCCTACAGTCTCGACCAAAGAAAAACTTTGAATAGTTATGGGTGAGGGCCTCTGGCTCAATCACCCACTGGCTTCTTTTATTTCTCAGAGGTTGAAACAGCGAGGTCTCCGTACTTAAAAAAATATTCTGTAATATCAGGGCAAAAATTTTCTCTTTTGAGAGCATTCCCTTACTAGCACCCACCCTGCACTCCAGTGCTTCTTTATTAATCCATGATCCATAATAGTGCTGAGTCTAAACCATGTGTAGGCTCCATGTTGGGCAGTAACAGAACTTACACATGGTTTAGGCCTGGCAATTGGTTGCTCAGGCCAAAGCCAAAGCCATTCTAGAAAAGTTTCTCCAAACCTGAAAATACTGTATGTCCCATCAGAGGAATAAAGTGGATGGGGCTCATTGCAAAGTTATTGGTTTGGGGGTTCCCATATTGGAGAACCCATGACTTCAAAGTAATTTTAAATATTTTTAAACCTACAGCTTTCATTAAAACTAGCCCAATGGACAACTCACATTTAGTAAAAACAATCAGGCTCCTCAGTATAAAACTTGTTGTGTTTCATGAACGTCTTCCTGCCGCAATGCACTGGCTGAATGAATCTTCACTTCCGGAATCAGGCCTGTACACACCAGAAGCGGAGGTAACATAACAATGGCAGCTCTTCCTGTATGTCTTCTGGCTTGACAAAGCAGTGAACATACTCCGAAACATGTAGACACACCCTGCCATCATGACCTCACCTTCACTTCTGGAGCATTCCAGTGTGGTCCTGGAAGTGAAGACGCCATTGAGCCAGTGCATTCAAAATAAAGTGCGGACTAAGCAGGAGGACGTTCATTAAACACAGCAGTTTTTATATTGTAGAGCCTGACTGTTTTTACTAAATGTGAATTGCCCATTATGGTACTTTTAATAAAATGAATCCATACTGCATATAGAGGCGCTTTGCTTTCTCCTTTTGTCTTTTTGAACAGAGTCTGCTTATACTCATGGAAAGCTTGTCTTGGGACTTTGCTCACTCTTACCAAAAAATTTAGTGGACCTTTATAACACACTTTTTCCCTAAGGGGCCAATACACCTGAGTGCACCTACATATGTATTATTCATTAAAATACCTCGTAATCTGACTATGAAGGTCCTTGTTCAGATACTTGCTCTTATAGAGTTACAACACCATGTGTGCCTATCTCCCAGTTCTCCTGCATTGTCAGCCTGTCACACTCATGAGGGCCTGAATCTATGGGAATCCAAAGCAGGTCAATTGCAGGTGAGAAGGTCAACTGTAGGTTAAATACTATTGACAAAATGGTCAATCAGTTCTGAATGATCTAAGAAGAGTCCCAAATTTTAAACGGATGCCATTGACACAAGCCCATAGCTTGTCAACAAAGTCCATAATGCAGGCACGGTCTACTTTTGTCATCATTTGTCATCAACCCTCCCTGGGAAATGTCACGCATACATTACTAGTTCCCATGTTGACAGAATCTTGCTGCAAACAGGCTGTAAGCGATCAGCAGTACTTGCATGCAACCAGGATAAAACAAAGGTGAAAACAAGTATTTCAATAACAAAAAATTTCTGTTTTTAATTCCCAGTGCTGTAGCAAAATAAATATCATTCCGTTATAATTTACATTTACTACAATTCAAGTAAGGCAGTGGAAATTTGGTTCACTATAAAGAAGTGTTGAGATGTAACATTCTCTTATTTGGACGCAAAAGTAAAAAGGACCTATTGAGATCTGAGCAATGGCTCCATATTGACCGCACCAAAGAATTATGGGAAAAATACAGAGGTAGCTGATCTTTTTTGTTCTTTATGGTTTAGCAGTATCTTTTTTTTTTTAAAGTAATCACGACTCTTTTTAATTGTTCCTTTCCTGGAATGATTGCTGATATATGCAAGTGACATTGAAGGGCTGTAGTGCTGCTATAGGACCAGTCCCCACAGTATTGGTTGGTATGTACGGTGTCTTTTTATTACAATTCCCCACTTGTCATAAAAAAAAAAAGTGTCTGTTGTGCACCTGATTAGCTTACTTGCCTAGAAAATATCCTCAGAACCAATGACAGAAGGCCCAAAGCAACATTCCCTAAAGGGAGCATACAGTCCATGAATCCAAAAGGTCAACACCCAGTTTGAATCTACTGTAATTGTGATCCACCACATATCAGGTAAAAGACATTCAAGTTAAGCATGGTGTGTTTTGGCAAACTCTGTCCTTAAAGGATAAGTTCACCTTTCATAACATGTTACATGTTACACCCATGTTCAGGGTATACCATGTAACATGTTATGAATGCAAAGGCCCCCAAACCTCCCCGCTCCTCCGCTGTGCCAGCTAGCGGAGGTTCTTCACCACCCGCTAGCTGCCAAAAAATTTTTTAAACGTGGCCCTGCGTGGCTCCACCCACTGGGCCACGTCATTCATTCACCGCGCTCTTTAAAAGGAAAACTTCAAGGTCCAGCAACCTTTGCGGCTTTTGTATTGTATTTTTCAGTGAACTACCATGGTGCTGTGAGCACTGTGGTAGTTCATTCATTCTTCCTGTCAGCATGTATCAAGGAAGGCATGTATCAAGTAAGGAAGCAGATACACTGACAGATCTGCAGGAAACCTGCGTGGCATCAGTGATCTGCTGATTGCTGGTGCAATGCTTTCCAGGCACCTGCAACAAAAAATACTAAATGCACATTTTTTTACCTGAAAAAAAATGTGCATTTCTTATTTTTTCTGAAAAAGTTAACTTATCCTTTAATTATTGCTATGACTAGGCCAGGATTGGCTGAAATACATCAGTGGACTGAATTGTGTGTTGTTTTTTTGGATTTAAAGAGTGAGCGTAAAGATTATTATTTTATGTCATGCTTGTTTTTTAGTTCCAGTCTAGCACTAACAATTATTTTTAAGGGACTTACCTCTCTTGTACTCACCACTAACAAAACTGTTATATGCACTTACAATGGACAAACCAACATTTACAGCATATTTTATGGCTGCTGGCTGGTAAGTGCAGACATTTAAATACACGAATCTTGTCTGCTCCACGCTGTTAGTGTCTGTCTATTATACAGTCCATTTAATGTGCTCTGCTTTATTACAGTCCGCTGTGATCCTCAAATTCCACCGTGCAATATTTGATCTCTCCCACCTCATTATACAGGGTATTCACATACAAAAGATCTGACGTTTTGAGTACAGACCAGAACGCGACAAAACTGGAGATTTAAATGTGTAGGAAGCACTTCTGCGTGATATACGGTCCGCTACGGACATTTAACTTATTACGACACTCCATTGAACTAATTTTTTTTTCTGGTTAAACATGGCAGATCTCAGCCTGGAATAACTAAATATAATTTCATTTTAGTAAAAATGTTCTATAGTTATGATAATAGTGGAACTTGGAAGCTAAACAGCTAATAAATAGCCTACTCCACAAACGTGACTGGAAAGTATAGACTGTTTAATGTGTGCTTTAGAATGTGCCGGGACTTGCGAGACCTTTTTTTTTCTTTGTCTTTTCCAGTGGAAAACTAACATTTTTTTTTTTTTGTTAGCAGAGCCCTTGTGGGAATTTCCTCTTCTTTCTAAAGAAAAAAAGAGTGAAATAATTCCATTTGGTGTGCCAAGAATTTTTTGTCTTTTTTCTTCCGTACAAACCAAATTATCGATTAATGGGGCATTTTGCAGCAAATTCAGCAGAGGTGTTTTTCTACCCTCCAGCTAGAGGTTATATCAATAATTATCCCGCTGGATGCAGGAGAACAGTAGATGAATAACAGCTGTGTTGTACATGAATGACACAAGACCAAATAATGACACTTTTTAACTCCTGCTTTCTAGAACGCAGACCACAATTTAGTAACAGAGCCATGATATGTGTTGCACTCATGGCGGCCAACCAGAAATCAGCATTCTTGTTCAATTAAAGAAACTAGCATAGATTTTAGGTTGATTCTGTTTTTTAATTCAGAGCAGTGTTTAAAAAATTATTCTTGCACTTGCTAACCAGTTCCAATATTTGCATGTGTAAGCCCTGAAATTTTCATTGAGATACACAGGGCATGCGCCATACGCCCATCCATCTACTTCTACTGCCGCTCTCCTCTGCCTTTTTGCCGGCAAAAAAAAAGTTGTCAAATTACAGCTACAGCTACCATTTCAGAAATTCAAACGTGTCACCAAGTTTACTCTCTGTTTGTTAGCTCGAACCATGGCAAGATCCTTCATTCCAAGGAATCAAACTTTGTCTTTGCCAGATCTATGTGGTAGCCCATTCTTGAACTGAACAGTGTGTGAAAGTATGCCCATTTGTCGTATACAGTACATCAGAGATTTGCAATTAGCGGACCTCCAGCTGTTGCAATTAGCGGACCTCCAACTCCCATCATGCCTCTGCCTCTGGGTGTTATGCTTGTGGCTGTCAGAGTCTTGCTATGCCTCATGGGATTTGTAGTTCTGCAACTGCTGGAGGTCCGCTAATTGCATATCCCTGCACTACATCATATTTATATGTTATTTAATGTAAAGCAAAACTCTAAAAATAAATAAATTAATTAAATGGTAGAACATTTTTACAGAAATATGTAATTGTTGCTGTTAAACTTATTTACATTTCAGCTTACTTGATGAACATTTGTCAACTTGAATTTGTGAAATGGAAGCATGAAAATAAAGTCTTATGCCCCGTACACACGGTCGGACTTTGTTCGGACATTCCGACAACAAAATCCTAGGATTTTTTCCGACAGATGTTGGCTCAAACTTGTCTTGCATACACACGGTCACACAAAGTTGTCGGAAAATCCGATCGTTCTGAACGCGGTGACGTAAAACACGTACGTCGGGACTATAAACGGGGCAGTGGCCAAAAGCTTTCATCTCTTTATTTATTCTGAGCATGCGTGGCACTTTGTCCGTCGGATTTGTGTACACACAATCGGAATTTCCGACAACGGATTTTGTTGTCGGAAAATTTTATAGCCTGCTCTCAAACTTTGTGTGTCGGAAAATCCGATGGAAAATGTGTGATGGAGTCTACACACGGTCGGAATTTCCGACAACAAGGTCCTATCACACATTTTCCGTCGGAAAATTCGACCGTGTGTACGGGGCATTAGCCTAAACTATATTATCAGTAACATTATTAAATTAACAGTATAGATTAGCAGTGATCACCTTGCTGTCATCCAGTTTGCTGCAGGGTATGGGGGAACATGTCCCCCATCCCCAAATCCCACAATGGAGGAGTGCTCATTACCTGAGGTTTGCATATGCTTGTCAATATGCAAATATCTTACAGAAATTCTGCATTTGCCAAGGCTTTTTGGGGTGGTTTAGTGTTGGATCGAGAGATAATGGAACACTGGTAGGGAAACAGCAGCCATCATGTGCTAAATTGTGATTACAAGTAGAACTACAGTCAACATTTTTTGGGGGAACTATTCCTTCCACTGACTCAGATGATGCGGCACTTTTCCTCCCACTAATATTAAAATAGAATTATAAGCAAAACTTTTTTTTTTTTCATTTTGGAAAGAGAAAGGGAGGGTTATAACCCCTGTCATTTTTTTCTTATATCTGTGTCCCATTCAGGGGATTTCCGTTGGCAATTCCTGCCCCATAGCCAAAAAGTGAGAGGAAATACCTGCAAACTAAGAGAATCCCTTGGGGATCCCCAGGTCACCAGAACTATCCCCATTTGGAAGTTTTCACCCCTAAATTACTTTTCCGGGGACAACCCAAAACTTGTGATTTTCTCTTACTATTACCTTCAATGACAATGGTAAACAGAGAGAGTAAATCTCCCCAATGGGGGAACAGACAGCAATAAAAACTAACAGGTGTTCTAATCCCTCTCCACTCTAGCCAAAACAAAAAACAAATGTATTGCCTTTAGTTTTACTTTCAGTTCCTTTATGGGCCGTATACAATCATATTTAAAGGCCAATAGTAGTGTCCTCAAAACCTATAATAATATAATAAGTCAGCTTGGTTCAAAAAGTAACTGTTGTGCATCCTACTGTTTATTTTTTCTTAAATATCCCCAGGATAAAACTCCAACTGCTGGCAGAAACAGAAGTCCTACAATAGTACAGATCGGTAACTAGAGAAATAGTCTGCAGGAGTATGTGCATTGCACCCACAATTCACTGATTGCGGTTGTAGCACAAGCTATGAAAAATGCACAGTTGTTAAAGTTTACCTTTGTTCACTTATTTCCCCCCCCCCCTAAATTACAGCTCCCCAATATAGCATTAATGTACTTATTTTTCAAAAATAACACCGCTTTTCATTAATTCTACACAGGATTACCTCACTCTCTTCATAGCTGTTTAAAAACACTACTCTATTACTTCTGCCTTACTTCCTGGACAGACTTTAGGACATGACACAGAAGGAGTTGACCAGCTGATCTTATTAGCACACATCCTGCATCATCTACCCTCAGCTGGTCATCTCCTTCCTGTGTCATGACCTAAAGTCTGTCTAGGAAGTAAGGCAGAAGTAATCGAGCAGTGTGCTTAAACATCCATGAACATAATGAGATAAGCCTGTGTAGAATTAACGGAAAGCTGTTTTTTTTTTTTCTTTTGCAAAATAAGTACATCAACGCTATATTGGTACATAGGGGAACTGAGCTTTAGAAAAAAAAAATGGTGAACTTAGCCTTTGAAGGGGTTTACACTCATGTTTTTTCACCTTAATGCATCCTATGCATTAAGGTGAAAAAACTTCTGACACTAAACGCCCCCCTCCCCCCCCCCCCGTTTTTTTCACCTGAGCCCATTCGTTCCCTCGGTGGAGACGTGCTGTACCTCCCTGCCCAGGGTTATTGGCTCTTGATTGGATAGATTGACAGCAGCGCAGCCATTGGCTCTTGCTGCTGTCAATCAAATCCAATGACGCGGGGGGCGGAGCCGAGTCCAGCATTCTGTGTCTATGGATGCAAATGCTGGACTCGAGAGTACGCCTGCAAGGTAACCCCCAGGGAGAGAGCTTCTCCCAGGGGATTTACCGATGCGAGGAGGAGCCGCGAGTGCAGCGGGGGACCCCAGAAGACGAGGTTCGGGCCACACTGTGCAGAATGAACTGCACAGTGGAGGTAAGTATGAATGTTTGTTATTAAAAAAAAAAAATTAAAAAATGAGGGTTTACAACCCCTTTAAATCAATGTGGGTGCATTTATCAATTTTTTGCAAATGATGAAATTAGAATTTAATTTGTAAAAAGACTTGGCAAACCATATTCCACTGCATATACTGCATACACATTAATCTTTTGCCAGTTTGTGTAGAAGTTCAAGAATTAGCCTGTATACAGATTCTATTAACTGACTGAAGTAGCATTTCCAAAAATTATTACCTATGTAGATTTTTACAACCACATCTTATCATTCAGGGTCTTTTGACAACAGTGTGTGTGAACATGTGTTTCAGCTATAAAAGTATAAAAACATACAGAAGTGTTGCTTGGCTCATCCAATCAAACTTGAGTTTTCAAATATTAACAAAAAACTCTCTCACAAGATTCCCATTTTTTCATTTTGTCCAGATATTCCACAGTATATTTAAAATAAAGATTAAAGTAGACAAAATGTGAAATCCAGATTATATATGTTTTCCTTGTGTAGACTATTAAGATTTTACAGCATGTTTTACCTTTAACTTCCACTTAAAATGTAGCAGGCTCCTTTTAACATTCGTCTTGTAAAATGGAGAAAACAAATCAAATTTATAGCTGGCCCTTGTCTTGAATTATGTTCTATCTACACAAATGTGATTAATATCCAGTCTTTACAGATCCCTGTACACCATGTCGTTTTCATTGTCTTGTAACATATTCATTTGTACTGTCTTTCCTTTCAAAGATGTTCTGGAATGGGAGACAGCACATTGAGAACGGGCAATAAAATCGGAAAACCTTTATAATGACCGTTCTCCTGTGTAATGCCGGGATTCAACTAGCAACATGTATGATTGTTTTCCTGTTAGTAACGGTGACACACCTTGTTTTATACTATAAGTCATGTCTATTTATACTCTCATTTCTAGTTAACAAGGCTTGGGGGGACTATTCCGACCAGTGCTGTTTAAACTAACTGGACTCTGGCCCGTATTCTGTGGAAAATGATTGAGACATAGAGTCCATCTGGCTCATCTCCAATACAAGTGTGTCACTGGTCTGTACTACCACCATCGGACATGTTTCACATGCACATCTAAATACATGTTGCATTTCATATAGATCAGGTTTTAAAGTGTAACTGAAGGCAAAAAATAAACATTTGCAAACAGACAGGCTCATGCAATGCCTCTCCTGCAGTAAGATTAAACTTGCTTCAAGATCTTCCCACCGCCTCATGCCGTGTACAAATGAGCGGACTTTCGACGGACTGAACTCCAAAGGACTTTCGACTGAGTTCCAATGCAACGGACTTGCCTACACACAATCACACCAAAATCCGACTTATTCGAACGTGATGACGTACGACCGGACTAGAATAAGGAAGTTATATCCAGTAGCCAATAGCTGCCCTTGCATCATTGTTTGTCCGTCGGACTAGCATACAGACAAACGGATTTTTCGACCGGACTCGAGTCCGTCGGAAAGATTTGAAACATGTTCTATTTCTAAAGTCCGTCTGATTTTTCGACAGCAAAGGTCTGATGGAGCCCACACACGATCAAATTGTTCGGCAAATTCGTTCCATCGCACCTTTGCTGTCGAAAAGTCTGGTTGTGTGTACACGGCATCAGAAATACCTGACAGGTCTATGACCTGTCAAACTTCCCTGAGCTAATATGTCCATGGCCTTTCTAGTGATATTTCCTTAGGCGGTTCACCTGGTTACACGATCTTTGGACTAAAATGAATATGCTAGAATCCATTATCTGATGGACGCTTTACTTTAGGTTATCTGCTCTAAGAGCCTCTGGTCAGCTGCACTGGAGAGTAGAACGTTTGTTACAGTATTATTTGCTGTTCTGTTTGCATGATGACCACTTCCAGTGGCTGTAATTCAAACAAAAAAATTATGAATATTGGTTCCATGTTCTTTTTAACCTTCCCTAAATAAAACTAAGTGAAGGAAAATTAAACTTACCTGCTTGTTCTTAATCTTCCTCAAAATGTAAACTGAGATGTGCATGCGCAGCTCCATTTATATTTTCAGTGTGCCAGGATGAATGATTCCCACACATTTGCGGCGTGAAAGTGATGTCATCCATAATCAAGAAGGCCGATGACCAGCATCTTGAAGAAGATGGGGAGAAAATGTTAGCACCGGCGAGGGACCTCCCATCTGTCAGATTGTTGGCGCACAGGTAAGTATTTGTACCTTTACAGTAGTTCCAGTCTAAAATTAAGATTGTGAAAGCATGTCAGTATAGCTTTAGAATGGATTGGAAATCATGTTTAATTTCTCTAAAGTCATTTTTTTTAAATCAAAAGTCAGAATAACAACAAGGCGCGTGATGTGTTGCATGCCAGTATTTAGCCTGAGAAGCTAATGAAAACTAGGCTCACACTATGCAGTGTATACAATATATACAACACAATAATGGCTACGTCTAGAGGATGCCTTTTTACAATTTATTGCTGAAGAGCTTGAACAGGAAAGGGGCTTAGGGTCACAGGATACTCCAAAATTATACCATATTTTTTGCTCCATAAGATGCACCTGACCATAAGACACACCAAGGTTTTAGAGGAGGAAAACAAGAAAAAAAATATTCTGAGCCAAATGATGTACTAAAATATTTACCAGTGCCCATGAAATGCAGCCTGGCCAGTGCCAATTAAATGCAGCCTTACCAGTGCCAATGAATGCAGCCTGCAGCCTTACCAGTGCCAATAAAATTGCAGCCTTACCAGTGCCAATGAAATGCAGCCTTAGCAGTGCCCATGAAATGCAGCCTGACCAGTGCCAATGAACCCCTTTCCAACCAGCCGCTGCAGTTGTACTGCGGCAGGTTGGCTCCCCTGGGCGAAACGATGTTACCTTACGTCGCTTCGCCTTTTTACCACTAGGGGGCACATGTGTGCCGGCGACTCGCCGCCGGAGTGGATGCCAGTGTCCGGAGCCAATGCGAGTGCCCGGCGGGCGCGATGACCGACGGGCATCCGCGATTGCTCGTGACAGAGCGAGAACACAGATCCCAGTCTTCTCAGAGGAGAGGAGACAGATCGTGTGTTCATACTAAGTATCCCCTATCCCCCCCACAGTTAGAACACACACCAGGGAACACAGTTAACCCCTTGATCGCCCTCTAGTGTTAACCCCTTCCCTGCCAGTGACATTTATACAGTAATCAGTGCATTTTTATAGCACTGATCACTGTACAATTGTCACTGGTCCCAAAAATGTGTCAAAAGTGTCCGATGTGTCCGCCATAATGTTGCAGTCATGATAAAATCACAGATTGCTGCCATTACTAGTAAAACAAATAATAATAATAAAAATGCCATAAATCTATCTCCTATTTTGTAGACGCTATAACTTTTGCGCAAACCAATCAATATACGCTTATTGTGATTTTTATTACCAAAAATATGTAGAAGAATACATATCGGCCTAAGCTGAGAAAAAAATTAGCTTTTATTTTTTTAAAAATTGGGGATATTTATTATAGCAAAAAGTACAAAATATTGTGTTTTTTCAAAATTTCGCTATTTTTTTGTTTATAGCGCAAAAAATAAAAAACGCAGAGATAATCAAATACCACCAATAGAAAGCTCTATTTGTGGTTAAAAAAAGGACGTCAATTTTGTTTGGGTACAGCGTCGCACAACCACGCAATTGTCAGTTAAAGCGACACAGTGTCGTATCGTAAAAAAATGTTCTGGTCATTGAGCAGCCAAATCTTCTGGGGCTGAAGTGGTTAAATGCAGCCTTACCGGTACCCATGAATTACAGCCTGACCAGTACCAATTTAATGCAGCCTTACCAGTGCCAATTAAATGCAGCCTTACCGGTGCCCATGAAATGCAGCCTTACCAGTGCCAATTAAATGCAGCCTTACCAGTGCCCATGAAATGCAGCCTGACTAGTGCCCGTGAAAGGCAGTTTTACCAGTGCAAATTTAATGCAGCCTTACCAGTGCCAATTAAATGCAGCCTGACCTGTGCCAATGAAATGCAGCCTTATATGCTCTATATTAATTAATTTGTTATTAAGCCCTGGTTCACACTGCCACGACTTGCCATGACACAGTTGCATGACAAGTCGTGCCATATTAGCGGCAATGAAACCATTCTAATCAGTGCGACTCAAGTCGCTCTGACTTAAATAAAGGTTCCTGCATTACTTTGCGGTGACTTCAACACGACTTGCATTGACTTCTGTTGAAGAAGTCGTATGCAAGCTGCGATAAAGTCCCGCAGGGCTGTAAGACTTTGAAGCCGTGCTGGTGTGAGCCGGCACTAAAAAAAAGAACAAAGGAAAAATAAAGGTGAAAAACTGTGGATTTTGCATTTTTCGCCTAACACTTATTTGTGGTCTACAAAACTGGGGCATAGCAGGGTTGTGTCCTTTCACTGCATACTTTGTGCTAAGGTGTCCCTTTTTGTTATTTCAGGAAGTTGGGTGGTATGGATCCCTATGAATAGCCTTAAACAGATATATATTGAGGTGCATTTTAATGAGATTAGCTGCTTTCAATAATATCAGTAACATGTATGTCTTGTAGTTTCAGCAGAAATGTTCTTGGATGCTGTAGATCTAAAGAAGTTGAAAATGCTTTGGCTACTTTCTAATTAGAAATAGGAATACACCTGCTGCTGGGCAGCATTGCAAAGGGAAGGAAATTAAGATTCAGCCTGGAATTCCATACTCATTAAAAGCAAATTATGCTGCAACATAAAGTCTAATGGATGTGGGATTATTTGGCGGGCTTTGCCCTGTCGGAGAAAAGGGAGTAATTGTGATGTAGCTCACATTTTTTCCTTTGGTCTCCCTGAAGAATTTCTTTGGTTCTGTCTGTGGAATTTGGTCTGCACTTCCCCTTCTATATATAGAGTGAGTGGATTGACATGCTGACCGTGCGCGGGCCTTGGGCCTGCCAGCAAAATTTCAGACAGTGAGAAAGCTTCTACTGGAAAATTGAGATGGCTGATTTATGGCCTGTTTTTATAAATCTAAAGAGGCAAATTACTTGTGCTTAAAACAAAGCGATCGCAGTGTTAAAAAACAATGTAGTGCCAGAGCGTTAGGAAAAAAAAGTGTGTGGTGGATGTTCTTATTGAGAATTTGGACGGGCTGTTTTTTTTATATGAATTAATACTTGGAATGTTTGAGGCAGCAGCACAGTTTCTATTCATCAGGTGTGAGGCAGCTTTGTGCAGCGATGGGCTGCTTCCATTTTGTTATGGCATCGGCTGATCATGGTGGAAGTAGTAGCTGAGGTGGATTCTAGCAATGCGCGCTTGCAGGAAGAACCACAAGGGACTGGCTCATATTATGGCTGTGGTAAAACATTCCCAGTCAGCTTAGGAATTTTTATAAATTAACAGTCATGCACAATTTAACCACTTCAGCCTCTGAAGATTTGGCTGCTCAATGACCAGAGCATTTATGGCGATACGGCACTGCGTCACTTTAACTGACCGTCACGCGGTCGTGCGACGCTGTACCCAAACAAAATTGACGTCCTTTTTTTCCCACAAATAGAGCTTTCTTTTGGTGGTATTTGACCATCTCTGCGTTTTTTTTTTTGCGCTATAAACTAAAAAAGAGCGACAATTTTGAAAAAAACACAATATTTTGTACTTTTTGCTATAATAAATATCCCCAATTTTTTTTTAAAAAAGCTATTTTTTTTCTCAGTTTAGGCCGATATGTATTCTTCTACATATTTTTGTTAATAAAAATCGCAATAAGCGTATATTGATTGGTTTGCGCAAAAGTTATAGCGTCTACAAAATAGGGGATAGATTTACAGCATTTTCATTATTATTTTTTTTCTAGTAATGGCGGCAATCTGCGATTTTTATTGTGACTGTGACATTATGGCGGACATATCGCACACTTTTGGGACGACTGACAATTATACAGCGATCAGCGCTATAAAAATGCACTGATTACTGCATAAATGTCACTGGCAGGGAAGGGGTTGACACTAGGGGGCGATCAAAGGGTTAACTGTGTTCCCTGACTGTGTGTTCTAACTGTAGGGGGAGGGGACTGACTATAGGAGATTGTGGTTATTAGCTATTAGGAACTCACGATCTGTCTCTCCTCACAGAACAGAACAAGGATTTGTGTGTTTACACACACACGTTCTTGTTCAGCCTCTCGTGCCCGCGATCACTCGTGGCCGGCGGTCATCGTGACCGTCGGCCACGAGCATCGGCAACCCCCGCAGTGCAGCAGGTGCGTGCACACGCCTGCTGTCCCGCTTAAAGGAGCCTACGTACAGCTACGACTGCTCGTGGGAAAGTGCCGACTTGCCGCAGTTCAATGACTACACTGCATCTGAGCACCACAAACCAAAAACATTCCTTAATCACTTGCTGACCAAGCTTTTTCCGGCACTTTTTGTTTACACGTTTAAATTATTCTTTTTTTGCTAGAAAATTACTTATAACCCCCAAACATCATACATTTTTTAGCAGAGACACTAGGGTATAAAATGGTTATTGTTGCAATTTTTTATGTCACACTTTAATGAATTAAAAAAAAAAACACAATTATTTACCCAAATTTTTGTATAATGTGAAAGATGATGTTACGCCAAGTAAATAAATACCTAACATGTCAACTCTTTAAAATTGCACATGCTTGTGGAATGGCAACAAAGTACGGTACTTAAAAATCTCCATGGGCCATGCTTTAACACCTTTACAGGTTACTTGTTTAGAGTTTTATTGCTGTCGCTCCAATGTTCGTGGTGATATCTCACATGTGTGGTGTGAATACCATTTACATATATGTGCACGACTTCACTTCTGCGCGTGAGCACGGAGGGATGGGGGTGCTTTCATTTTTTTATTTATTTATTTATTTTACACTGTCCCTTTCATTTTTTTTTTTTTCACTTTTATTCCTGTCTCAAAAAACATCGCTTGTAATAAAAATACGGAAGACACGTTCTGTCTGCAGCTGCAGTATTTGTAGCTGCTGACTTTGATTTTTTTTTTTTTTCTTCAACGGAACTCTGCTTTAATTAATTTATTATTTATCACAGGCCTTTATATAGCAACAATTTACACAGCACCTTACAAATAGTACATTCACGTTAGTTCCTGCCATCAGGTAGCTTACAGGCCTCTATCCCACAGACATACACGCACATACAAGGGCCAACACAGATAGGCGCCAATTAACCCTCCTGCATGTCTTTGGATTGTGGAAGGAAACCCATGTAAGCACAGGGAAAACATGCATATATAGAAATTCATGCAGATATACAGTTGATATAAAAAGTCAGGTTTCCATGATGTAAAAAAATGAGACAAAGATAAATAATTTCAGAACTTTTTCCACCTTTAACGTGACCTATAAACTGTACAACTCAATTGAAAAATAAACTGAAATCTTTTAGGTGGAGGGAAGTAAAAATAAAAACTGTAAATAATATGGTTGCATAAGTGTGCACACTCTTAAACTAATACTTTGTTGAAGCACCTTTTGATTTTATTACATCCCTCAGTCTTTTGGGGTATGAGTCTATCAGCATGGCACATCTTGACTTGGTAATACTTTTGCCAAGTCAAGATGTGCCCACTCTTCTTTGCAAAAACACTCTAAATCTGTCAGAATGCGAGGTCATCTCCTGTGCACAGCCCTCTTCAGATCACCCCACAAATTTTTCAATAGGATTCAGTTCTGGGACTCTGGCTGGGCCATTCCAAAACTTGAATCTTCTTCTGGTAAAGTCATTCTTTTGTTGATCTGGATGTATGCTTTGGGTCATTGCAATGCTGAAAGATGAAGTTCCTCTTTGTGTTCTGCTTTCTAGCAGAAGCCTAAAGGTTTTGTGTAATATTGACTAGTATTTGGAACTGTTCATAATTCCCTTTACCTTCACTAAGGCCCCTGTTCCAGCTAAAGAAAAACAGCTTCAAAGCATGATGCTGCCACCACCATACTTCACTGTAGGTATGATGTTCTTTTGGTGATGTGAAGTGTTGTTTTTGCACCAAATATATCTTTTGGAATTATGGCCAAAAAGTTCCACCTTGGTTTCATCAGACCATAACACATTTTCCCATATGATTTTGGGAGACTTCAGATGTGTTTTTGCAAAATTTAGCCAGGCTTGGATGTTTATCTTCGTAAGAAAAGGCTCCAGTCTTGCCATTCTACCCCATAGCCCAGACATGAAGAATACGGGAGATTGTTGTCACATGTACCACACAGCCAGTACTTGCCAGATATTCCTGCAGCTCTTTTAACGTTGCTATGGGCCTCTTGACAGCCTCCCTGACCAGTTCTCTTCTTGTCTTTTCATCCATTTTGGAGGGACGTCCAGTTCTTGGTAATGTCACTGTTGTGCCATATTTTCTTCACTGTGTTCCATGGTATATCTAATGCCTTGGAAATTATCGTGTACCCTCCTCCTGACTGATACCTTCTAACAATGAGATTTCTCTGATGCTTTGGAAGCTCTCTTTGGACTATGGCTTTTGCTCTAGGATGCGACTAAGAAAATGACAGGAAAAACCTACGAGAACAGCTGAACTTTATTTATTTGGGGTTAATCAGAGGCACTTTAAATGATGACAGGTGTGTATTGACTCCTATTTAATATGAGTTTGAATGTGATTGCTTAAGTCTGAACACAGCTACACCCCCCCCCCCCCCCCAGTTAAAAGAGGGTGTGCACACTTATGCCACCACATTATTTTCATTTTTTATTTTTACTTTCCCCTTCTAAAAGATTTCAGTTTGTTTTTCAATTGAGTTGTACAGTTTATAGGTCACATTAAAGGTGGAAAAAGTTATGAAATGATTTATCTTTGTCTCATTTTTTAATCACAGAAACCTGCCATTTTAACAGAGATGTGTAGACTTTTTATATCCACTGTAGCTAACAGGTAACTTCTCAGTTCCATATACATAAATGTATTAAAGAAAGACTAAAGCAAAAATGTGAGCACTTTTTGATGTACCTGGAATGTATTTAGCTGTTTGAAAAAGAATGTTTAACTGAATATTCAGTTTAAATATTTTTATTAAGGATATATATATATATATATATATATATATATATATATATATATATATATATATATATATATATATATATATATATATATATATATATATATATGTATAGCCATATAGCATTTGCATGTCAAGATGTGTAACTATGACAGTAAAATTTAACTTGGTCTCAAGTGCATATCATTATGTTGTCACTTCTGTTAAAATTGTAAAATACATCAACTTCAATTAGTATACAATGAGAATCCTTCTGTTTCGTTATACAGAGGAATCCTAGTACTAAAGAATGACATGTCATTTTGACTTTAAATCATGCCCACATAAAAAAGTAAAAAAAAAAAAGGAATGGCTGATCTTCTCTAAAGCATAATAGGAGCCAGACTAATAGTTCAGGTAATTTGGATAGGTTGACCCTAGCTACAGAATGGAACAAGCTGTAAATTCTGATGCAGAACCTACGTACTTTGACATTGACACCACATATGAAACATTGACTCAGTAGCGTTTTATAGTTAGATTCTAACAGAGTGGTGTTTATAGATACCCATACAAAGTTACTTGTGACTTCTAACCAGTCCTGAACCTGACCTAATTGACTTCTGCTTTGCTGATTGCAGTCTGGGCTCTTTGCTGAGTATTCATGTATATGTGGCTGGCTTTAAGTATATGTTTATACCATTAAGGCTGCTGGCTCTCATTGTCCAAGTCCATACCACCAACCCGTCTCCCTCCTCTCATCCTGTTTTTGTCTTTTTGAGTCTTTCCACCTGCCAATATTGTCAATATAGGTGCTACTTGGCACTCTGAGCTACTGGCTCTTTGTTATGAATACCCAAGTACCTGAGATACTTTATATGATGATACTTGAAGCTTAATGGGTGAGATTATCTTCCATGGACTCCCTTGCAAGATAGTCAGACCTGTTTTCTCCAACAATCCCTGAGTGTGTCCTGATGAAGCTAGACAGCAAAATGCGTTGAGGCACAGGGGCTCACTACTATGTATATTATGCATGTTCATCTTTGTCATGTATTGTGTATAGAGTGTGTCATATGTTTTTAACCCTTTATCCTTCTTTGCTCTTCTGTACCAGGTATTGTTATAAATAAAATACTTTTTATACCTACTACTGTCCATTGTGCCTCTAAAGTCCAACCCTGGGCTATTTCATGCCCAATTTTTTCTTTTGCTGTATCAATTCCTTACACGGATGTGGCCATAGGAGTGCTTCCTTCATATTTTCTCTAATTATTGCTATTTTGTTAATTTGAGGGGGGTTTTTTGCCCCATATGTAGATAAAGATTTTTTCCTGCATGGCAACCATTTTTGGTCTGGGGAATCGGTATAAGGGGGTCCCAAAAATGTATTTTGAATTGAATATATTCTTCTAAATCATGGCCGGGCCATCTGTCTACAAATGTGTTTAAAGAGACAGAGATAGTTTTGTTGAAACAATGTTTGTAAAGAAGGCATCAATTAAATAATTCATTTATCATATAAGAGATAGACCTAGAGACAAACCAGAAGCCCAGCAAAGCACAGTGGCAGCTGGAGACTCCTCCAAGTGTGTCTCTGCACCGTATCCAGCAAAATACCCAAAAATGTCCCCCTGCTTACTAACTTTTAAAAATGTCCCTGCACCTTTAAGGAGTATTAGGCTACCTTCAGGCATACCTACCCTCAATGTATTCTTTGCTTTATAAGTACCAAGATTGGAGCTCTCTTAGATTAGGGTTTGGGACCACACTTTACAGAGGAATCTTTATGAGGCGATATAACCTTTATATACATCCCCTTTAATGCAAATCTGTTGCTAGTTTAAAAAGAATTTAAAGTAGTTAAGTTCTGAAATGAAGAAAACATTTCCGGTCCCCTTGAATTACATATTAGCACGTTATGAAACACCGCTGTCAGGGCTTCCATCGTCACACAGTCTGTCTTCTGGGTTTGCGGGCTCCTTACATTTGAATAGCCGATCTGCGATGACGTTACTCCGCGCATTCAAATGAGAGTCATGGGAGCGGCATAGTGCTCTGGTTTGAAGGCACATTCAGTGTGCCCTCAAATCAGAGCGCAGAATGCATGCGCCGGTGACGTCACCGGCTGAAAAACATGTGGATATCTCCTAAGCGGTGCATGTTTGGAAAATATTCATTTTACCTAAAGGTAAGCTTTATTATAAGCTTACCTGTAGGTAACAGTGACAAAGCAGAGTTTGCTACCATTTTAAAAAGTGCTTTTTTGCAAAAAGGTTTATTTATTCCTTTGACTACCCATACTGCAGATTTTTGCTCAGCATCCAGCACACCTTTGGATGCCTGGTCCCCCACTGTGTGCTGTGATTCTTTCATTCAGCCCCCATATCATTAAAGGATTTTATAGCGATAAAAGGGTCACCAGAAGGAACCACAGCATGCAGAGGGGGTTTTGGCTTCGGGCACATCTGGAAGTGTACTGGATGCTGAAGATGTTTCTGGCAGCGTAGCTTCTATGGCGGAGATTGGTGGCACAGGGGACAGGAGGGGTAAACATTAACCCATTACTTTGCAGGGAAGCCCTTTAAACTTGAAATTAAGGTGCTTTACATTTGGCCTTCTGTTCTACCTTTTTAAGCATCAATAAAAAATGTTAAAATCACACTTTGAGAAACCTTCCTTGCACCATATTGAGCACTGGTTTCTTGTTCGGTACTATTAGAATCCAGTGTTAAATCGGAAGTTTAACAAGAGGGGGTATAGGTGTCGCCATATATGTGTCATCTGTACACAGGGGTGAGTGACCTATATGATCAATGATGGATGACAACAGCTACAGTACATGCACTTTTTCTCTTTTTAATTTAATTCCTTCTAATTATAGCGGGGTCATTGTCAGGTTTCTTTGTACTCTGCAACATCAGAACACCCAGTCTTATTTGGATGACAATCACAGTTCCGTTGAGTATCATGCTGGGGAAGATTTTCCAGCCTCTATCTTATCTCCTTGGCAGGAAGAATCATCAGTAGCTTTCACAAGAATTTTGGCTCGCATGTTTGCTTTGATGTGTTCTGTTGCTGGATCAGATTTGCCCTGAAGGCAGATGTCTTGACACATTTCCTTTCAGGAGCAGTATGGAGTCCTGGGATGTGTTTATAGCTGCAAAGTGTGACTGTGCAGAAGTCTACAAGATCCTATCTGTTAATAAAACCCTCTTGCATGCAGCAGCTCTGTAACAGGAATGTCATTGATTTGCTTAGCCTTCATGGACCACTCTAACCAAAATTTGCATTTTAGTGAACCGTGGAGCAGCAGTGGGTTGGGTTATCTGCCAGTATCTCTTTGTGACTCTCATTGTGGGATTCTGGACAACCTTTTGTGCATCCTCACATTCTCACAGGGTCAGAAGAAAGGTGTCACAGTTGACTGCAACGCTTTCTGTGCAAAATCACTTTGGTTAGGTTCACACAGGCATTACAAAAAAAGCTTTTTTAAAGCAAAACTGTGTTTTTTTTTCATTCTGTCCCATGTATCCTCCTTTCATGATGTAGTGCTTGGGCTTAGCAGGCATTTGCTAGTCACCTGAAGGAGATATCGTCACCACTTTTTCTGAGCTCCTACATTGGGTGTTTTTGGTGGAGGTTGCGAAGGAGGATAGGAAGATGGGGAAGCCATTTAGAGTTGAGTAAACAATGATACAGCTTAGGAATTAAAAAACGTTTTAGCTCTTCACCTACATGCCATAGCTGTCTATGATGGAGTACACTTTTATGTACACTCAAATAGGAACAAACCAAGGAACAAACCAAAGAATTTGATATATAAAAAACACAATTTTATTTTATACAGTTTAAAATATCAAAGAGATGCATCACCAACACAGCTGCCTAAAATAAATCTCATTAACCAATGCACTAATCCTCAGTGGGGGTCTACATATTTCACGTTGTCCCACTTCTTCAGGACCTCTTGGATGTAGTGACAATTTTTTTAAAATAAATGCAAGTATACAAGATAAAGGAACAACATACGTCAAAAAACAATAATATTAGTATGTAACATATATATATTCATATATCTTAATCACATATTGGTATAGATCAGGACTCAATGGTAGAATCTGTACATTTATATTTGTAGATTAGAGACATGCCTCATGTGTGGTAGAATACATAGCATATAATAATGATCATTAATAACAGCAAGACAGAAGATGCACTCACCCCAAAGGTGAACAAGGAAGGTGAACAAGGGGAAAGTTCATGCAGTGTGAAAGAGTGGTTTTGGACCAACGACTCTTCCTCTCTTATCACACTGCATGAATATTGTTACCTACTAATATTATTGTTTTTTGACTTATGTTGTTCCTTTATCTTGTAGAGTTGCTTTTATTTAAAAAAAATTGTCTTCTACTGCATTACATCCAAGTGGTCCTGAAGAAGCGGGACAACCGCGAAACGTGTAGACCCCCACTGAGGATTAGTGCATTAGTTAATGTGATGTATTTTAGGCAGCTGTGTTGGTGCTGCATCTCTTTGATGTTTTAAACTGTATAAAATAAAATTGTGTTTTTTATATATAAAATTCTTTGGTTTGTTCCTATTTGAGGGCACATAGAAGTGTATTCAAAGTCCCAAACAGACATTCCTTTTCCTCCAGTTTAACCGGCATGACACTTCTATGCCACTATGGTTAGGTTGATACAAAATTCCTTTCCACACATAATTTCTCCTATTTAAATGCCTTTAATGGAGGTTCAAACATGGCTGGGCATAGCTCTTGTGGCATACATGCACAGGCATAGACAAAATAAAATCCTGGGTGTTTGATTTAGGAGATTAGAATTTTCATATTCGATTCTGAGCTTTAGAAACTGTTGAAGAAGTGATAATTATAGATATTATAGATCTTACATAGTTACATAGTAGGTGAGGTTGAAAAAAGACACAAGTCCATCAAGTCCAACCCATGTGTGTGATTATGTGTCAGTATTACATTGTATATCCCTGTATGTTGCGGTCATTCAGGTGATTATCTAATAGTTTCTTGAAGCTATCAATGCTCCCCACTGAGACCAACGCCTGTGGAAGGGAATTCCACATCCTTGCCTCTCTTACAGTAAAGAACCCTCTACGTAGTTTAAGGTTAAACCTCTTTTCTTCTAATTGTAATGAGTGGCCACGAGTCTTATTAAACTCTCTTCTGCGAAAAAGTTTTATCCCTATTGTGGGGTCACCAGTACAGTATTTGTAAATTGAAATCATATCCCCTCACAAGCGTCTCTTCTCCAGAAAGAATAAGTTCAGTGCTTGCAACCTTTCCTCATAACTAAGATCCTCCAGACCCTTTATTAGCTTTGTTGCCCTTCTTTGTACTCGCTCCATTTCCAGTACATCCTTCCTGAGGACTGGTGCCCAGAACTGGACAGCATACTCCAGGTGCGGCTGGACCAGAGTATTGTAGAGCGGGAGAATTATCGTTTTATCTCTGGAGTTGATCCCCCTTTAAATGCATGCCAATATTCTGTTTGCTTTATTAGCAGCAGCTTGGCATTGCATGCCATTGCTGAGCCTATCATCTACTAGGACCCCCAGGTCCTTTTCCATCCTAGATTGCCCCAGAGGTTCTCCCCCCAGTGTATAGATTGCATTCATATTTTTGCCACCCAAATGCATTATTTTACATTTTTCTACATTGAACCTCATTTGCCATGTAGTCACCCACCCCATTAATTTGTTCAGGTCTTCTTGCAAGGTTTTCACATCCTGTGGAGAAGTTATTGCCCTGCTTAGCTTAGTATTGTCTGCAAATACAGAGATTGAACTGTTTATCCCATCCTCCAGGTCGTTTATAAACAAATTAAATAGGATTGGTCCCAGCACAGAACCCTGGGGAACACCACTACCCACCCCTGACCATTCTGAGTACTCCCCATTTATCACCACCCTCTGAACTCGCCCTTGTAGCCAGTATTCAATCCATGTACTCACCCTATGGTCCATGCCAACGGACCTTATTTTGTACAGTAAACGTTTATGGGGAACGGTCTCAAATGCTTTTGCAAAATCCAGATACACCACGTCTACAGGCCTTCCTTTATCTAGATGGCAACTCACCTCCTCATAGAAGGTTAATAGATTGGTTTGGCAAGAACGATTCTTCATAAATCCATGCTGATTACTGCTAATGATATCGTTCTTATTACTAAAATCTTGTATATAGTCTCTTATCATCCCCTCCAAGAGTTTACATACTATTGATGTTAGGCTAACTGGTCTGTAATTCCCAGGGATGTATTTTGGGCCCTTTTTAAATATTGGTGCTACATTGGCTTTTCTCCAATCAGCTGGCACCATTCCAGTGAGTAGACTGTCTGTAAAAATTAGGAACAACGGTCTGGCAATCACTTGACTGAGTTCCCTAAGTACCCTCGGATGCAAGCCATCTGGTCCTGGTGATTTATTAATGTTAAGTTTCTCAAGTCTAATTTTAATTCTGTCCTCTGTTAACCATGGAGGTGCTTCCTGTGTTGTGTCATGAGGATAAACACTGCAGTTTTGGTTACTGAAGCTCCCCGATTCACTCGTGAAGACTGAGAAGAATAAATTCAATACCTTCTTTCTTGGGATTTTTTTTGCTCTCCTCCGCTATGTGTCTTTCATGTTCTATCTTAGCCATCCTAATTGCACCCTTACATTTCTTGTTGCATTCTTTATAAAGTCTGAATGCTGAGGATGATCCCTCAACCTTGTATTTTTTGAAGGCCTTCTCCTTTGCTTTTATATGCATTTTTACATTGGAGTTAAGCCATCCAGGATTTTTGTTCGCTCTTTTAAATTTATTACCCAATGGGATACATTGGCTAATGCCCTTATTTAATATGCTCTTAAAGCAAACCCATCTCTCCTCCGTATTCTTTGTTCCTAATATTTTATCCCAATTTATGCCTTTTAGCAAGGTTTGTAGTTTAGGGAAGTTGGCTCTTTTGAAATTCAGTGTCTTTGTGTTCCCTTTATGTTTCCTATTTGTGTGATTTATACTGAAACTAATTGACCTGTGATCGCTGTTACCTAAATTGCCCCGTATTTCCACATCCGTGATCAGGTCTGTATTGTTGGTAATCAGTAGATCCAGTCATGTTTTATTTCTAGTTGGTGCGTCTACCATCTGACCCATAAAATTGTCCTGCAAGACATTAAGAAACTGGCGAGCCTTAAATGAATGCGCAGTTCCCTCCGCCCAGTCAATGTCTGGATAATTAAAATCCCCCCCTTATGATAACACTTCCCATCCTTGCTGCTAATCCAATTTGTGATAGGAAATCCGTCTCCACTTCCTCCCTCAGGTTAGGGGGTCTATAGCATACTCCCAGTATTATTTTCCCCTTAGCTACATCCCTTTGGAGCTCTACCCATAAGGATTCCACCTCCTCTCTAACTCCCTCAGTGATGTCATCTTAAGGTAGAACTACTGTGTACCCTCTAATCCTCTATGGCCAAGGAAGTGGCCATCTTGGCCTGTATTTGATTGGATGTTGTCATGTTGCTGAACAAGTTATCAGGTAGATGGCTTGACGATGTGGTTGAGAGCACAAACAACTGTGACAGTTATTATTCATGGTATAACTTGAATGTAACTGTTTTGGGAAATAATTAAATCAGTGGGTTGGTTTAGTTCAGGTTAAATAGTAGATATTTTAGAGCAAATTTCTTTAAAGCTGAACTCAAGCATGTGTGTTTTTAAACTGTTGTGTCTCTCTCCGGTGTGCCAAAGTTTTGACTGTGCTGCTCACCATTTCCACATTCCAGAGCTCCAGTGTTGGAACAGGGGTGTAATTAAAATTTGTCTTGATCTCTTGTACGCACGAGCACTTACTCATCCTTTCATTGTTGGCATTAAAATAAGCACGGCTGTCAGCATAGGGATGCAGAGCAATGAACCAAGATTTCATTATGTTAGTTTATAACCTGAAATATTAAAATTAAAGAGTGCTTCCTGGCTTCTGTTTAGTTACATTTCTGTATGGTTTTGTTAATCTGCAGTATACAAGCTAATGTAGAGTGACTAATATTGCTGAGCGATCACAGCACTGATTGCAGTCAAGCACTGCCACCTGCTGCACTGTTTAATCCAGGCTTATCAGGCTTGTTTCATAAAGTTAATAAAGTAGTTCAGTGTCCCGTAGCAACCAGTCAGGTATGATTTTTTGATTTATTGAGGTTAGAAATTTCAGAGCACCAGCAAGATTTCAGGGACTTTTTTTTTTCAGAAATACATACAGCATGTTAGCTACACTCTGCAAGCATTATGAAAAATGAATTCCTCATCTGTCTCATTTAGTTTATTCTTCACATGCAGCATATCCTCGGAAGTCTTTTCAATCACTTCCTCCATGTGCTTTCAGAAAACATCTGATGACCCTCTCCACCCCCGTACCACATTAATGTGCAGTCCACAGGATAACCTCTTGTAAGAAGGGGAGAAGCCTTTTTAAACACTAGGTCATGCATCCAGTCCTGGGCCAGGTAACCAAAGAATAGATATTAAAAGATTTTTTAGAACGTCAAAATATTTTGAAGAAGTTTTTTTTATACAAACATGACATAAAATAATTATAAAAAACATGCTCAGTGACAATTGACTTCTTTGAATATATGAAATGTAGACTCTTGTTGCTATGGCTTGCTTCACCTTTCTCATCACAATTGCTCCACTCTGACCTGGTGAAATAAGTCTTTACTGAGGTGTTGCATGAGCTTCTCAAGGCTCCCGGGACAGAATGAGAACCATGATCATCTCAATTTTTTAATAATTTGACACTATAAAACAGACAAACACTTTACCCATCTGGTGTGAGGTAGGTCAAGAACTTTGTAGATATTTCTGGTGCCCTGCTGTTATACTTACTATAAGCCATTCTGCTGTAAGAAAAAAAAAAAAGAAAAAAAAAAAAGGCCCAGATTAGATTTATAGGCATAGCTGCGTTTTCTTTCTTTACCACTTATGTTCAGCCCAGAGATTGGAAATAGTACTTACGCAACGATGCACAGACTAACAATACAATACCTTTATGTTATTGGTGAGGAAACCACATGGACAGATGATCTGTATCCTTGATTAAATAGGACTTTACCTGAGGCATGGCCATGTATGGGAGACTCGTTCATTTTAGCAAGGGTCAGAGGCCTTTATTGTGCGTGTGCACAAATATAAATTGTTCCAGGGGCAGGTGGTAACAGTCATTGTAACTTGCAGTAATTAAAAAAGGACATACACTTCTTAAAAAGAGCAACATCACGTGCAATGTGCAATACATGGAATCACTGTTTGCAAAACAAATTAATAGGAAAAGTTTTACAAAAAGAAAATTATTAAATCACTGTGGTCATTGTGGATGCATATGTACAGCTGAACATGGAGAATGCTTAAGTCCATAGTTCTGCTCCACAACGGCCACTTCCCACTGACCTACAGAATGAGTGGAATCCCTCCCTCTACCAACACTACTCATGTGATGGCAAGAATGGGACCTAAAAGACAGGTACTGAAGCTGAAGAAGTTTTCTAATGCCGCGTACACACGGTCGGACTTTCTGGCAGGAAAAGTCTGACGGAATCTTTTCATCGGACATTCCGATCGTGTATGGGACTAATCGGACATTTTTTTTTTTTTATTCTGATGGACCTAGAAATAGAACATGTTTTAAATCTTTCCGACGTAATTAATACCTATTGGGAAAACTGCTCGTCTGTATGCTGTTCCGACAGACCAAAAACGAGGCATGCTCTGAAGCAAGTATGAGACGGCAGCTATTGGCTACTCGCTATTGAACTCAGAGTTTATTCAGACGTAAAAACCCTTTGTGTGTACGCGGCATAAGTCTGTGGCCACAGTAGCACATACAGAAGCTGGAGAAGTCTTCTAACATGGCAGCAGAGCCGCAACATACAGCACATGGACTGGCAATACCAGCAGACCCCCGGCAGAGAGACTCAGGCTTTAATAAGTTCTCATCACAATCCACAACTATATACTGGGACTCACCATGTCACAAATACCCTGTCTTCACTGCTTCCCTAATTGATGGTTTTGAGGGTATAATGCATACTCAGAACTGTTACTCTCCTGGAAGCCCCAACTTCTGTACTTTCTAATCTGATCCAGCAACCAGGGTACTCTATTTATTTCCCCAGTTTCCAGATAACTAGAATAAAGCTTTGATAAGGCCACTAAATTACTGAGATAAAGGCTAACATTAAAGATATTGGTATGCACATGGAAAGTGACCTCCCTGACGGTATTCCCAAGTGTGGCTCGGGGTTAAATTTCAGCACCATTTGCGGTAACCCCAAGCCACACTCGGGATTACATCTCAGGATCCTGGTGCAGGTTACTTACCTTGTCTTACCTTACCTTGTCTTACTTACCCCAGGATCCTGCGATGTCCCCCCGCGCTGTCTGCGGGCTCCGTCCTCTTCCCTCTTACAGATTACATTACTGTATGAAATCATTTCACTTCCCTTTTGTCCCCAGTGCTTTGGCCCATGCCTTGCATGCAGTTTTATATTATATATACTGTTCTTTCTGCCTGGAAACTTGAGATTGTCCATAGCAACCAAAAAGTGTCCCTTTACGTCAAAAGTGGCTTTAGACCAGCTAGAAAACAGCGATAGTAAATTAGAACACTTGCAGAATTGAGCGATAGTGAATCTTGGGGAAATTTATTTTATTATTATTATATATATTTTTTAAATTATTTATATTTATTTATTATATTATAATTTATGATTTTGTGTTTCAAACTTCATCATACCCGAGATATCTACTAGACTCTTGGTGGACAGATCTAAGTGTGTTATTGGTAAGAATTACAGACCTACAATATAAAATGCCAAATTTCTATGCAAAATAATTGTACCACTTTGAGACGCAAAAATCTAAAATAATCATACCGCCAGGGAGGTTAATGAATCCAAATTTGATTCAATTAGTCAGCATATAAGCCCTATCACTGACCTTCAACAACAATTTGAAACTACCTTGGGTAAAATTGGTGGCTTGGAAATTAGGTCTTGCAAATCATACTTTAGCATATGCAGTTTGTTGATTCTCTCACCAACATAGAAAAAAACAGTCAATTCCATCTTGAAATAAATATAACTATACATATCAAAACATTGTATTGAATTCGATTGCACTTTAATATCAAATCAATATGAAAGCCTGACCCAATACATCATATTGAAACCATACTTTTATGAGGTCAAAGGACAAGTAATGGCAAAGGCCAGAGACAGTAAAGAAGTGCTGATCCTAGGTCATACCAAGAACATCTTTGCAGAGATCTCTCCCACAATTATTTAAAAGAGAAGATTTCTTAAACCCCTTTTTCACCCTCTGAATAAACAATGCAGATACATATGGACCTTTCCTTTTTGGTTGTCTTCCCTTACAACAATAAGATCTATTTACTTGCAGCCTTTGAGGAAGGAGCAGACCTGCTTTTCTAGAGACTCTTCTAGGACTAACCTGGATTCTCTGCATGCCTTTCCCCTTCCAAGATAAGACCCCCTTTGTCTCCAATCTGGCTACAATCAAGTAACAACAGGACCACTAATACCTCCCCTACCTGACCTACCAGGAGATTAGTTCTATTTCTACCTTTTCAGGTCCCAAGGATTTACAATTTCCCCCTCGCAAAGTGACTTCTCATTCCTTGCTCAACCTATTAGCAGAATGTAATTCCATAAACCATTGGAACTTCACTAAGCTTCAGGTTTGGAAAAATGGACATCTCAGCTTTTTCCTCCCCATTTAAAGTGTCCATACTGGTGACATCTGTCCTGATGCCCATATCATCAACTGCAAAGCACATAAAGCCATCTTACCTTTGTACTTCCTTGACTACAGACGATGGGGAACTATGTACCACATTTAGTGGTTATGGTTGTGAAAACTTTGGAATAGGGTGTACAATCTTGTACTCAAAGTCCTATAGTGTAAACTAAATATACACCCTTCATGACTTAAATTAACCAATGCCCAGTATTTCAACTCATTCGCAGACCTTGGTGTTCTTTATATGCTATCTACAAAAAAAGCTATAGCATGGTATTGGAAGACATCAATGGCTTACATTGCCACTACCAAAGTTAAAGCTTTCTTGGATCATGGCTCATGAAAAATTGGCCATTACTGTGCACAGTGGCTTAGTGGTTAGCACTTCTGCCCAGCAGCACTAGGGCAGTTGGTTTGAATCCTAACCAGGGCACTACCTTTCTGGAGTTTGCATGTTCTCCCTGTGCCTGCGTGTGTTTCCTCCACTGACTCTGGTTTCCTCCCACACTTCAAAGACATTCTGGTAGAATTATTGACTTTTGACTAAATTGGCCCTAGTATGTGTATGTATGTGAGTTTGGGACCTTAGATTGCAAACTCTTTGAGGACAGGGACTAATGTGAATGTTCTATATATGTATAAAGTGCTGCTTGAGAGCATTATATAAGAACCTGTGATAAATAAATAAAAAATATATAACCACATTTCTAAAGGGTCTGGAATCCTTACCTCTGCTTCCTATATGCATGGAAAGAATTCTAACTATCCCTACTGAGGCAGTCTAGAAGGGCATGAACATCCTTGAGTAATGCTTGAGGTGCCCCTCCCACTCTTTTTTTTTTCTCTTTGACTTGGATTTTACCCCTTATCTTTGCTCTTCCGTCCCTCAAGTGCACTGTTAGCGATTTATGTGCAATTTCATCACCTTCTGACATTGCCATTTTATTAGTTAACATCCCTACCAGATTATCTTTCCTCTGTATTTTTATTGCATATTTTTATCTTGGCGTTGTGTTTTAATATGCTTTGTTTTTATGACTGTATTCAGTTCCATAAGCTGTTTCAATATGGAATGACAAAAACACATACATACTTTTCTGCTTTCCAAATCTTTTATTGTAAATCTTTAATAAAAAGTTATTGAAAGTAAAATCACTGTAATCACTTACTGAATACCGTGTCATAATACATAGTATGAGAAATAAAAATAAATAGACTACAGCTTTAGATACCAAAGGTAAGATCTGGTAGAAATGTGTTTTTGCAGTCTTAAAAAAAATTATTTAAATTGAATCTAGCTAGAAATTAAGATATAGATAAGCAGTCATATATATCTATAACTTCATAATATTTTTAACATTTTGTGACTAAAATAATATATTTTTACAATTCACTCAGTGGTTCAAATATAAAACATCCTACAGCTTTAGACTTCAAAGTTAAAAAAAGTCGAATTTTGGGTCTACAAACTGTAAAAAGTCACTTTGTTTGCATAGAAATTATTCCAAACTCTAAGATGGAAACTTGAATAAATTGGATTTATATACACATTTATATATATATGTCTTTGTATTATGTTTTTTGCAGCATTAAAAATACAATTTTTACAGTGCTCACATCTGTGCATGTCCAAAGTGGAAAGAAAAAAAATCTATAGATTTAGGCCCAAAGTAAAGAAATATTAGTTACTGGTGTCTATGATCTCAGAAAAATAACCAGATTTGTTCTGAAATTAGGCCAAAATTTAAAATGGAAACTCGCATGACTTTGAGTTAATAGTACATATGTTTTTTTGTATTCAAAACATTATAATTTTTTTGTATTTGCAATGTAGAAGAATTAAAATTTTTACAGTTCACAGTTTTTCATGACAGATTCAAAACAGATTTTGAAAAGAAAGAAGTTAAACAGACTAGTATCAAGTCTCAGAAAATATTATCATTTGTTGTTAAATGATTCCACAATTTACTGCAAAAACTTACATTTACCATTTGTTTATGTCTTCATAATGTAATGTATGCAGTGCTAAAATACCTGTGAAATTGAGTTTTAGGCACTCCTAATTAAAAATCAACAAGCTGACTGCATTTAGCGTTGTGAACCTATATGATGTATAAGAAATTTTGGCCAGCAGCTTTAAGACGAGTGTGTTGGTGCCAGTCAGTTATGTGTTGGCGTCTAAAAGATGGCAAGATATACATATTAAAAAAAAAGTGTGAGACTGTTTAGTACATGCAGAAAGGTGTACGGAAAATTTTCTGGAACATTAAAAAAGCAATATCAAAGTCGTTTATAACACTTAAAATAGCTGGAACCGACTCTAAATACTTCAGCAAATCCAGGGACTCATTTAACAGAAGCCAGGAAATGACAAAGTTACTGAACATCCAGAGTTTGCATTGCAGGCGAATTGCTTCATTGGGAATTTCTCTATGGCGGTGAATCACGGATTATGTATAATTGCTTAAATATCTTTTTTTTACAACAACAATCTCTCATTCCTATTGGGTGTTTGGTCAGTGGCGGCCAAGTGTAGAGGAGGGTTGAAGGGCAAACACTTTGTAAAGTTACTGTAAAGAAACAAATAAAAACATCAGTTAGAAAATTTATTGACATACACTCATGGCAGGGACTGAAGAGTAATTAAGGTTTCAACGTGTTCCAAATTTACTACAGCAGTTTCTTTGTAGAAAATGTTGGATGCAGCTTATAGTTTTTTTTTTTAAGTTTTTTTTTTCTCTTATATATACAGTATAAGTGAATGCGATCAGCATAGCTCAGTAATTGCCAAATGTATAATCCACACACATAGTATAACCATTATAGTTTATAATGCAAATAACAAAATTAGTCAACTGTGTGACCAGACAATAAAAAAGACAAATGGAATTCTAGGGTGCATCACCATCAGGAAGAATGTACTAAAACAGGAGAATGCAACATCTGGTGCAGCTCTGCACAGAAACCAATCAGCTTCCGTGTTTTTTTTTTTTTTGTCAAAGCTTTATTAAACAAGCTGAAATTAGAAGCTGATTGGCTACCAGGCACAGCTTCCCCAGATTTTTCACTCTCCAGTTTTAGTACTTCAACCCCATTGTGTCCAATTCTGAGACCTCACTTATGGTTACATAAAGCAGGTCCAGAGACGCACAACAAAAATGGTACAAAACCTCAGGGATGAAACATGTCAGAAGAGACTAGAGGAAATTAATATGTACAGGCTCAATGGAAAGCAGGGGCATGAATGAAACCTTTAAAAACATTAAGCATGTGAATAAGATTTATAAGGGCGGTATTTTCAACCTGAAGCTGAGGTTAAGAACACTGGGACATGACCTAAACTAATAGGAGGAAAGATCAAGGGTAACAGAAAAAAAGTATAGTGTATACTTGGAACAGATTTAGCAGAGGTAGTGGGACAGATTTACCAAATGCAGATGGCCTTTTCACTTTGCAAGAGCTTAGTAATTGGGGTGAATGTTTGCTTCACAAAAAATAACTAATCATGTTTAAGGAAAAAAAAAAGAATCATGTTCAAGTTAAACAAAAAAAAGCATTTTTCTTGTACGTGATTGAATAATGGGAGTCAGGAAAGCTTTGCCTCATTCACCAAGCTCTGGGAAAAATGAATTTGTAAAGTGTAACCTCCCTTGAAAAGCAAAGTCTTTTTGCCTTTAGTAAATTGACCCCAGTGTGTCAATGAGCAATGAGTGAAATAAAACATGCTTGGGGTAAACATAGCTCTGTCAGAAAAAAAAAAAAAGGTAAATGTTAAAAAAATAAATAAAATAGGGAAAACTCTAAAAACAAGCATGTTATACTTACCAGTTGGTTTTGCACAGAGCAGCCCAGATCCTCCTCTTCTCGGGTTCCTCTTCCCTACTGCTGGCCCCTACCTCCTTTTGAGTGCCCCCACAGCAAGCAACTTGCTATGGGGGCCCCCAGAGCCGAGTCACAGCTCTGTGTGTCCATTTAAACACACAGCCCTGACCCTGCCCTTCCCCTCTCTATTCTGATGGGCTAACTGACTTTGATTGACAGCTGCTGGAGCCAATGGCGCCGCTGTTGTGTCTCAGCCAATCAGGAGGAGAGTCCCGGAGGGTTAAGGCACTTGTGGACATTGCTGGAGAGAGATGGGGCTCAGGTAAGTAATTAGGGGGTGCTGTGGAGGCTGCTACGCACAGAAGGCTTTTTATCTTAAATAAAAAACCTTCTGTCTTTACAACTCCTTTAATGTCTATATGTTTACTATTGTTTAAATTTGAGTTTTAATTTACTGTGATACTGATTCCTACTCCTGTTACATGCAAAAACACTGGTTTTGGAAACAGTATTCAAAGTAATTAAAGTTATTCATAATGTATCAGGTTTTTTAAAATGATTGGGCATATTTATAATATAAAAAAAAAAAAAAAGCAAAAATAGAAACATGTTTATCAGCCACACTTTCACTAATGATTGCCAAATATTCTCCATTCATATAGATTATAATAGATTCATAGATTTATAATAGATTGCATGTGGACTTGTATGTGGCAGCCAGAGAAGCTGCTTTTAACTTGGCTGGCAAATGTTAGTGGTCCACAGTGCTGAAATTATTTCACACTGTTTCAGCACTTGGAGGGTTAATGAAAGCAACATTTAAAGTGGAACTATACTTCATTTGAGCACCACAAACAAAAAACACTATTTAATTCATCTACTGTATAATATTTAAAGCAAACTCCCCCATCCAGCTATGTCTCCATGCTTTATTTTACTGAGAAATCACTTTGAAAAACCCACCCCCTAGCATTTTTGCCTATTACCATCTTGAGTAAGGTCAGATGATTCATGTAGCATTTACTTCCTGGAATCCATCTGAACTTAGCGCAGGCAGGCAGGAGGGTGTGCTTAGCTGAGAAAACTCCTCCTCCTCTCCTGAGGACTCCTGGGATGTATGAAATCATTTGCCTAGGCCTGGAATACAGGAAGTAACTGAAGAAATGTAAAAAAGAAAAGTTTAACCACTTGCCGCCAAATTAGGTTTCTGTACATTATTGGCTTCAAGTGGTTGTACTGGGGTGATTTCTGCAGTACTGTCAGCTTTCTTGTAATAACAACCGATGCGGCTATGCAGCCGCTCAGCCGTTATTACAAGCAGCATGGTGAGACATCCCCCCTCCCGTTGCCCTTCCGTGGCTTGCCCGGTCTCTCCCGACCCACCGGGAGACCCAAAGTCACCAGCCATTATGTTTGCCGGCTGGCCGGAGACCCGAACAAAACCGGAATCGGCTTTGGTCGGATCTTGGATGTAAAAACCTGGAAGCAACTCACTTCCAGTTTACTCGACAGCCAGCGGCACCAGTTCAAAAAAATCCAAAGTATTCAAAAATGCAGATTTTGGCGCTTTGAATACTTTCAAATGCAGAAGAGGGGTTTGGGGTCCTTAAGACCCCAGATCCCTCCATAAAGAGCACCCGTCATTGCCTTTTACTATCAAAAGGGATGTTTACATTCCTTGTGACAGCAATAAAAGTGATCAGATTTTTTTTGTTTAAAGGGACAGCGTAAAAAAAAAAAAAAAAGGTTTAAACCGTGTTCAAATCACACATGTGAGGTATCGCCACAATCGTTAAAGTGAGAGCAATAATTCTAGCACAAAACCTCCTCTGTAACTCTAAAAGGGTAACTGTCAAACATTTTGAAAGCGTCGCCTATGGCGATTTTTTTAGTTCCCTAGTTTGTCACCATTCCACGAGTGTGTGCAATTTTAAAGCATGACATGTTAGGTATCTATTTACTCTAGCAAAAATACAGATTGTAAGCAACAAATGTCAGAAATAGGCCTGGTCTTCAAGTGGTTAAAACAAGTAAATATAATATACCTTCCTATCTGTTTACTATTACTAGCAGCTTAAGGATTAAAAATAGTCAGTGTTGATTGAGAGAGTGAAGTTCCACTTTAAGAATGCATCTACAAAGTGTACACCACCCACCCATCAGTACCATCCTGGCATGCCATGGCAAGGGTTGCAGCCATATTGATACCAGCTCACCTGCACTTCATCATAGGGGAGTACTGTTAGAAGAGTTCTCAAAAAAAGTGGGTAACTATACTAAAAAATCAGCTAAAAAATATAAAAGTGTGCAAGTGAAGAGAAAAAAAAATGCATCCCCAGCATTTCCTAGATATATGGTGCCTAGAAAGTTTTCTACCTTCCAGATGCAACTTGATTCTTAAAAGATTGATTTCATCATGCTTCCTATTCATTAGATTCACTTGAAAGAATACATTGTAAAACTTCGAATCCCTTGATTCCATCTGTCCAGTTTTCAGCCTGTAGATCAGGAGTTCAGACTCTGCCTTTCCAGATCTGCACGCTTGTTCCAGGTAACTATTTCAAAGGGAGAGGCAGCCAAGCAACTAGCATTTTCAAAAGGACAACAGCGATGACAGCCTCCATATTTCTGTCACTACAGGTTATGCTTCCTATTTCATTTTGATACAAGTTTACATTTTTATTTATGCTTTGTTGCTTTTTTATAGTTTTTTTTTTTACAGGGTGATTTATGCTGTTGTAAGTTAATAATGCATGTATTTTCATATATATGTTTTTAAAACTGAACTCCAATCAGATATAAAATAAAGCTATATAATATAACTATAAAAGCTATACAATTTTAAAATAATGCAGCTCCAAATTCATGAATACACCATTGTGTATTTTTTTTAAATACATAATAGCATTGTTAGTACCTGAACTGGTATTTGGTCTCTTGTAATCCCTGTACAGCTGAGCTATGACTTGGAGAGAGGGAAAAGCAGCACAAGGAGACAGTTAGCTATGCTGCAGTGCTCATGTGCTAAGTAACATGCTGATAGTAGGAGAGAACGGAGTGAAAGAATGAGCTTATCAGTCTGCTGCTTCTCCTTTCACTGTCCAGTCACAGGCTACGAGAGACAAGACATGAAAATGATGCTTAAACTGGAGCTCCACCCAAAAGGGGACATTCCACTTGTTTGAACCCCCCTCCCCTCCACTGCCACATTTTCACTTTTTGAGGGGGAGCAGATACCTGGTTTTGATAGGTACCCACTCAAAATCAGATCACCGCGCCAATCTAAGCCAAAATACCCCCCCTTCTTCCCCTGCAGTCTTCTGGCACACATCACAGGTCCCAGAAGACTACAGGGCCACTTAGGCGCGGCTCTCACATGTGCAGTAGAAAATCGGCTGTGAAGCTGCAATACTTCACTTCCTTCTTTCCTTACTAAGGATGCCGGTGCTTGCATCCAAAGCCGATTTAGAATGGTGACAACATTGCTGGATCCTTGGACAGGTAAGTTTCCTTATGTTAAAAGGCAGCAGCTACAGTTTTTGTAGCTGCTGACTTTAAATTTTTTGGGGGGGAGTCTGGAGCTCCTCTTTAAACTAAACCTAACTTGTAAAAAACTGCAAGCATGCCATGTCTCTTCTGCAATAACACACATTTACCTGCCTGCTACACCAATGTGCAATCAGAGAATTACATCATCCCCCACTGACCAATCAAGAGGCAGAAAACCCAGCACCCGGAAGTAGCCTAGGGAGAGAATGACAGTGGCTGGGGAGGAATGTAACTATCAAATAGACGTGCAATTCGTTTCAAATTCGTTTTTTAACGAATTTCAAAAAATTCGTTAATTCGGAAATATCCGAATTAAAGAAAACCCATTTAACAAATTTTTCCGAATATTCGTAAATTAGAATATTCGAATATTTGTAGATTTGTATATTCGTTAATTCGTACATTCGTAAATTCTTAAATTCGTAAATTTGTAAATTAGTAAATTCGGAAATTTGTAAATTCGGAAATCTGAAATAATAATTAACTAATAATTTCTTAACCATTACTAACTATTAAATTATAGGTACTGTAATTTCCTTTCAAATTTGGCTGTTAGTGAATGTAACAAATACAAATTTGAAATCTGAAGTTATGAATTATCCGAAATAACGAATGCCGTATCCAAACGAATGGAACGTAATGAATTAATAATAATAAATAACAATAATAATAATAAAAACTTTTTATTATTATTATTTATTATTAATTTGTTATGTTCCATTTGTTTAGTTGCGGCATTCGTTATTTTGGATAATTCGTAACTTCGGATAAATTCGTATTTGTTACCTTCACTAACAGTCAAATTTGAAAGGAAATTACAATGTCTATAATTTAATCGTTAGTTACTATTTCAAATTTTCGAATTTCCGGGTTTTCAGATTTTCGCATTTAGAATTTCCACATTTCCGAATTTTCTAATTTACGAATGTATGAATTTACGAATATACGAATTTACGAATGTACATGTGTGCGAATTTCCGAATTTACAAATTTCCGAATTTACGAATGTACGAATGTACGAATTTACGAATGTACGCATTTACGAATTGTGATCATAACGAATGACCTGAAAAACGAAAAAAAAGAAAAATGAATGAAATGAAAACAAACAAATTTCTTGGCAGTGCACAGGTCTACTATCAAATCGCTGGAAGTTGGATGTAGGTATTTTCAGGTGTTTAGATCTGCTTTAAAGGGGTTGGAAAGTCAGAAGGTTTTTTTTCTCTTTATCTCAGTGCATTCTATGCTTTAAGATAAAATATCTTCTGTGTACAGCAGCCCCCCTCAGCCCCCCTAATACTTACCTGAGCCCCATCTTTGTCTAGCGATGTCCACGAGTGTCTCGGCTGTCCAAGACTCTCCCTCCTGGCTATAACATAACAGCGGTGCCATTGGCTCCCGCTTCTGTCAATCAAAGTCAGTTAGTCAATCAGGAAAGAGAGGGGGTTGGGCCGAACCACAGCTCCGTATCTTAATGGACACACGGAGCTGCAGCTCAGCTTGGGTGCCCCCATAGCAAGCTGCTTGCTTTGAGGGCACTCAACAGGAGTGAGGGGCCAGGAGCACCGAAGAGGCAAGTAGAGAAGAAGTAGAGGATCTGGGCTGCCCTCTGCAAATCTACTGCACAGAACAGGTAAGTATAACATGTTTGTTATTTTTATAGAAAAAAAACAAGACTTTACAATCGCTTTAACTGCAGCTGAGATAAAATCAGGTCTTCTACCTGGCTTGTGGGCTGTCAAGTATGGCAGTGTAAATCTCCGGACTGGATGGATAGAAATACAAATCCTAAAGTGCAGCTTTGATCTTTCTTGCATTTTTGTGCTTTTCGGATACACAAATGCAGCTAAAACCCACATAAAATGTATGAAAACACCTAGCGGGGTAAGGAACTGCATCCAAAAACATATAGGAGCCATCATGTGGTTTTAACGGCAGCAGTGTACACAGGCTCTAGTTTCGGCTCATTTTGCTCGTATTTGTCTTGTGGTTAAGTGGAGACCATCCATGTAGGAACGATGTATGTTCCCGCAACATTTTTTTTTCATTTACAACATGCTCGTTAGCAGCTTGTGTAATATCAGTTGGTTTGTTCACAGATGAGTGCAAAGCCTAATGAGAGGCAGATTTCGTCAAGTTATATCTACACAAACACAGCCCAATATAAGCAAGTCATAGTGGAGAAGCTTTTCTTTTTTTAATCCTCGCCAACACCCACTGACCTTGGAATGGCTTTCACCAGCGTCTGCTTCTAATGAGAGGGAAAATGTTCTCTTCTAACAAGTATTGCTGACAAACTTGTTTAGTGTCTTGAGTGATACAGCAAGTGTGCTCGAGACACGTTTTCCTCATTTTCTGTTCTCAGGAATATTTTTTTTTTCCAAATTTGTTTCTCTGCAACAACAATAGGAACACCGAAATAAGGAACAATAGGACCCCAAAACAGATGGACTGGACTGTATGTTATCCCAGATCCTGCTGGGTGACAACAGCTTCCAGGCAGTTACATGCACAAATTCTGCTTCTTGCTGCATCTGGTACTGGTAAAAAAATGTATCTTCCAGGGTTTTTAAAACCATTTCAGGCTCAGAAGTGGCAAAAAACAAGGCACTTAAAAGTTGGTTAAAAAAGAAGCAATTTGTTACACTGTTATTAAAAAAATGATGTATAAATTTGCATACATTGTATAAGTACATCATATTCTTACATACATTGAAAAATAAGGATTAAACTATATTTAAACCCAGATAAAATATGTAATAGATTGTAGTCTACAAGTCTATATAGCAGAGCTAAGCTGTATCTTACACACAGCAGAAGCCAATCGGCAGGTGCAGGGTACTCTATGTCCTCTAGCACCTGCCGATCGTTAGGCAGAGAGACAGAACTGTGATCTGCCCTATATAAACAAGTAGTAGAAAAAAAGGAGTTCAAAAGCTCCAGACCTGTTGAAGACACCCGCCCTATATGATCTTGCAGGTGCTGGCTCTGCTCAAATTAGGAAGGAAGGAAATATCCTGCATGGCCGCACACCGCTGAAGACATCTTTATTGAAAGATTAAAATCCAAAAACAGTCATGTCTTAAGCATAAAGATAGGGAAGAACAGGTAACGCGTTTCACATCATAAGCAGATGCTTAGTCATATCTGTTTATGATGTGCAACGCGTTACCTGTTCTTCCCTGTCTTTTCTGCTTAAGATATGACTGTTTTTGGATTTTAATCTTTCAATAAAGATGACTTCAGCGGTGTGCGGCCATCCAGGATTTTTCCTTCCGCCCTATATAAACAAGGCAGGTCGCTGTTCTGACACAAGGGAATAAATGGAATCTGTGTCTCTGCAAAGCAGGGAATAAATTCCATCTCTTCCCCTAGTAAAAGCACCTAACACAGTATAGTAAAACACTGGTTAGGTACAAAGTTAACCTTTTGATTGCCCCAGATGTTAACCCCTTTCCAGCCAGTGTCATGAGTACAGTGGCAGTGCATATTTTAGAGTTTTAGTGCATGTTTTAGAGTCACTGGTCCCCAAAAAGCGTCAGAGAGGGGTTTATTTACTAAAGCTAGACAGGGCAAAATTAGTCACACTTCTGCAGAGAAACCAATCAGCTTCTAACATCAGCTTGTTTAATTAAACGTTAACAATACAATCTGGAAACTGGTTTCTTTTTAGAATTGTGACTAATTTTGCCCTCTTTAGCTTTAGTAAATTAACCCCTTAGTGTCAGAATGTCTGTCATAATATCAAAATCCCACTATAAGTCGCTGATCGCTGTCATTACTAATAAAAAAATAAAATAAAAATATCCCATAGTTTGTAGATGCTATAACTTTTGCACAAACCAATCAATATACGCTTATTGGGATTTTTTTTTTTACCAAAAATGTGTAGCAGAATGCATACCATGTTTCCCCGAAAATAAGACCCGGTCTTAATTTAATTTTGGCTACAAAAAATGCATTAGAGCTTATTTTCAGGGGATGTCTTATGTGCCCCCTGTCTTCTCTCCCCCTCTCCCTCCCTGTCAGCTCAGGAGTCAGCATCTCTGTAATCCCCAAATAAACCCTAGTTAAAGTCCTTGTAAAATCATGTAATCAGCTCTGTAAATGGATTTTATAATGTCCAGTGTGTGTCTTTATGTAACATTGTAGAAAATACTTTATTTACAGCACCACTGGGCGCTCACATGACCTGCTGGAGCTCTTCTTCCATTGCTGAGGGAGATGCCAAGATCCCCGTTGATGTCAGCCGGGAGGAGAGCTCCGGCGGGTCACATGAGCACCCAGTGGCTCTCTAAATAAGGTATTTTCTACTATATTGGTACATAAAGACACACACTGGACATTAAACAAGAAAAGGGCTTCCATCATAACAAGTATAGAGTATGGTGGTCCCATCCCTTACATAATAGATCATAGAAACAAGATTCCCCCTTAAAACGGGACTTTAACAGACCCCCAACTCTTGAAATAAAAAAATATATGTTTTATTAAATATACTAAAAAAGACGTGAATGCGTCTATAACAAACAGGATAAAAAATCATTCCATACAAAATTGATACAGAATCAAAACAGAGAATGTATGCAAGAAGAAAATGTAGGATATACTCTCATGGGGGTAGTGTAGGGTATTGGGGTACACTACCCCCATGAGAGTATATCCTACATTTTCTTCTTGCATACATTCTCTGTTTTGATTCTGTATCAATTTTGTATGGAATGATTTTTTATCCTGTTTGTTATAGACGCTTTCACGTCTTTTTTAGTATATTTAATAAAACATATATTTTTTATTTCAAGAGTTGGTGGTCTGTCAAAGTCCCATTCTAAGGGGGAATCTTGTTTCTATGATCACACTGGACATTATGTAATCCTTTTACAGCGTGGATTACATGATTCTACAAGGACTATGACTAGGGCTTATTTTCGGGGTAGGACTTATATTGCAGCCATCCTAGAAAATCAAGATTTTCAGGGAAACATGGTATTGGCCTAAATTTATGAAGAAATTAGATTTTTGAAAAAAAAATTATTGGATATGTTTTATAGCAAAAAGTAAAAAAATATTGTTTTTTGTTTTTTTTTAAATTGTCTGACATACATTTTATTTGGATACAGTGTTGCACAACCACACAATTGTCAGTTAAAGTAACGCAGGGCCGCATGGCAAAAAATGGCCCGGTCATGAAGGGGGGTAAATCTTCTGGAGGTCAAGTGGTTAATATTTTATTGTTTACCATGGTTTTTAATATGTCTTTATTTACTATGTGCTATATAATTAAACTTTTGATATGCTTGGATAGATGGCTTGTGGTTTGGGACTTTTTGCACTATCATTTCTTATATGGGATTGTTGAATCCACAATTCAGGTTCTTTTTTGATGTTGATGTTGACTCAGATAATGGTGTGATTCCGAACTTGGATTTTCTGACCTTGAGTCAGCTTATAATCTGTTGAGTTCTATTTCTAATTTTGAAAGAAATAGAATCCCTGTCAGGTTTTTATTTCTGTCTAAGTCTTCACTGGGGAGATCCATGCTGTTGGAATGACAGGTGTATACTAACAGTGATGGCCGCTCAGCTTGTACAAGGTATTGACAGGCTGGGAGGAGCTGCCGCTATTCTCATGTAGCCACACACTCAGCAGTTACATGCAGTTAGGGATGGATGAGTGACCCTGGATGCAGAAAGATGCTTTCATCTTCCCTAACAGCATGCTACTGCTGAGTTTGTGGCTACATAGGACAGCGATGACCCCTTTCAGACTGCTTTTACTTTGCACAGGCTGAACAACTGCCACTGTTTGCATACCCCTGTCATGCCAGCAGCATGATCTGCTGATTCTTACTGCTGGAATATAGTGTAAGTATTGTTTGTCAAAAGTATTGGGGCGCCTGCCTTTACACACACATGAACTTTAATGGCATCCCAGTCTTAGTCCGTAGGGTTCAATATTGAGTTGGCCCACCCTTTGCAGCTATAACAGATTCAACTCTTCTGGAAAGGCTGTCCACAAGGTTAAGGAGCATGTATATGGGAATGTTTGACCATTCTTCCAGAAGTGCATTTGTGAGGTCAGGCACTTATGTTGGGTGAGAAGCCCTGGCTTGCAGTCTCCACTCTAATTTATCCCAAAAGTGTTCTATCGGGTTAAGGTCAGGACTCTGTGCAGGCCAGTCAAGTCCTTCCACCCCAAACTCACTCATCCATGTCTTTATGGAATGACATAAGCTGGGAATAGGCTTCATAGCTAAAGAACTGTATTTAAAAGGATTAGAGGGAGACAAAAATCTAATTTCTTCATAAATTTAGGCCAATACCATGTTTCCCTGAAAATCTTGATTTTCTAGGATGGCTGCAATATAAGTCCCCTTCTATGAGGAGGTGAGTTGCCATCTAGATAAAGGAAGGCCCGTAGACGTGGTGTATCTGGGTTTTGCAAAAGCATTTGACACAGTTCCCCATAAATGTTTACTGTACAAAATAAGGTCCGTTGGCATGGACCATAGGGTGAGTACATGGATTGAAAATGGGCTACAGGGGTGAGTTCAGAGGGTGGTGATGAATGGGGAGTACTCAGAATGGTCAGGGGTGGGTAGTGGGGTTCCCCAGGGTTCTGTGCTGGGACCAATCCTATTTAATTTGTTTATAAACGACCTGGAGGATGGGATAAACAGTTCAATCTCTGTATTTGCAGACGATACTAAGCTAAGCAGGGCAATAACTTCTCCGCAGGATGTGGAAACCTTGCAAAAAGACCTGAACAAATTAATGGGGTGGGCGACTACATGGCAAATGAGGTTCAATGTAGAAAAATGTAAAATAATGCATTTGGGTGGCAAAAATATGAATGCAATCTATACACTGGGGGGGAGAACCTCTGGGGGAATCTAGGATGGAAAAGGACCTGGGGGTCCTAGTAGATGATAGGCTCAGCAATGGCATGCAATGCCAAGCTGCTGCTAATAAAGCAAACAGAATATTGGCATGCATTAAAAGGGGGATCAACGCAAGAGATAAAACGATAATTCTCCCACTCTACAAGGCTCTGGTCCGGCCGCACCTGGAGTATGCTGTCCAGTTCTAGGCACCAGTCCTCAGGAAGGATGTACTGGAAATGGAGCGAGTACAAAGAAGGGCAACAAAGCTAATAAAGGGTCTGGAGGATCTTAGTTATGAGGAAAGGTTGCGAGCACTGAACGTATTCTCTCTGGAGAGGAGACGCTTGAGAGCGGATATGATTTCAATTTACAAATACAGTACTGGTGACCCCACAATAGGGATAAAACTTTTTCGCAGAAGAGAGTTTAATAAGACTCGTGGCCACTCATTACAATTAGAAGAAAAGAGGTTTAACCTTAAACTACGTAGAGGGTTCTTTACTGTAAGAGCGGCAAGGATGTGGAATTCCCTTCCACCGGCGGTGGTCTCAGCGAGAAGCATTGATAGCTTCAAGAAACTATTAGATAATCACCTGAATGACCGCAACATACAGGGATATACAATGTAATACTGACACATAATCACACACATAGGTTGGACTTGATGGACTTGTGTCTTTTTTCAACCTCACCTACTATGTAACTATGTAACAAAGAGGTTATTGGGACAGTCAAATTTAGAATAGGACTAAATATACAGAGGTTATCTTCAGTGAAAACCACATGTCATACTGGTAAGTAAATACCGAAATACACTTTGAAGTGTGGCTACACTCCCTCCTGCCTCCTAAACCTTTAAGTTCTGTCCAGCACCATCCAGACATTATAAGGGCTGCGCAAACTGTTGGCGCTATATAAATCTTGTATAATAATTATTAAAATTGATGTTTACACAACAATATACAAGCCCTCACAGGCTTGCTGATTGGTTACTGATGTTGAATAATGCTTTCTGGATGAAAGTGTATGAATAATTCCCACTGTTATGCAGTGGAGAAGCTGTGGAACCTCCGGGAATGGGGTACTGGACTTATGATACAAGACCAATGTGCCACCCCCAGAAGATGTTTATTTTTTAAGTCTGGATTTATCCTTACCCTTTATATTTGTCTACTTAGCTATTTGAAGGTCTGATGGTCATTTAGAAAAACACCTTTTAAAGTGAATCTATGTTTTATCCATGAAGAGCAAAGTAACAGGTTTACTTAACCACCTCAAGACCGGACCGATTCCCCCCCTTCCTGCCCAGACCATTTTTCAGTTTTCAGTCCTGTCACACTTTGAATGACTGACCCAAATCGGTGTGTAGCTATGTATTATGTGTGAATGCTAAAGAGTCTACAATCTATGGTATATATATATACTAACCAGCTATCTCATATCGTGAGGCCCTAAAATGCCAGGACAGTATACCTACCCCCCAAATGCCCCCCTTTTGGAAAGAAGACAGTCCAAGGTATTTGGTTAGAGGCATGATTTTTTTTTAAGTTGTAATTTTTTGTCACAATTTTTTGGAAAATTAAAAAATACATTTTTTTTTCACAAAGTTGTCAATTAATAAAATATTTCTAACACACATCATAGGCATACTTAAAATTACACGCCAAAGCATATTCTGCTACTCCTTCCGAATATGGCAATACTACATGTGTGAGATGTTTTCACAGCCTAGCCACATAGAGGGGACCAAAATCCATAGAGCACCTTCAGGCGTTCCAGGGGCATAAATTACATCTATCACATTTTTGTAGGCCCTGGAGAAACAGAACAGTGTAAACACCAACAAAATGACCCAATTTTGTAAAGCAAACACCCCTAAAAGTCATGGTGAATCCATTTTTTTACCACAAGGTTTTGGAAAAAGCAGAATGAAAATATATATTTTTACACAAAGTTGTCAATTAGATATTTCCAATACACAGCATAAGAATAGGTGTAATTCTAGTTACACCCCAAGACACATTTTGCTGCTCCTTCCGCTTGTGGCAATACCACATGTGTGAGACCTTTGCACAGGCTAACCTCATAAAAAGGCCCAATTCCAAGGAGCACCTTTAGACTTTCTAGGGGCATAAATTATGCATTTTATTTCCTGACTTCCTATCACATTTGGTGCCCTGGAGCATCAGGACAGTAGACGCACCAACAGAATGACCACGTTTTGGAGAGAAAACACTCCAAAGTATTTTTAAAGAGGCTTGATCTTTTGAAGACTTAACTTTTTGCCACAAGTTTTTGGAAAATGCAGAAAGAAATACAAAGATACAATGCCTTCTCGCTGCCTATCAAATGCTTTCTGAAGAGCGACCCGAACATGGATGACTCTGCAGAGAGTATCCCACATGTGAACAACTCCTTATGGTGACAATATGGGGTTGATTTACTAAGGGCAAATAGAATGTGCACTTTGCAAAGTGCAGTTGCTCCAGAGCTTAGTAAATGAGGTAAAGCTTCATCTTGCAAAGAATACCCAACCACATGCAAGGAAAATAAAAAAACAGCATTTTTGCTTGCACAAGATTGGATGATGAAAGTCAGCAGAGCTTCTGCTCATTTAAAAAGCTCTGGAGGAACTGCCCTTGCAGAGGGCAACTGTTTTGTAAATCAATCCCTATGACTGGTGTGCCTGTGATCAGGTACTAGAGTTCTATATATGGAGGGTTTTCATTTTTTTGATTAATGTTTTCCTCTTTGTTAAACTCTATGGACTTGTGCCTTTTTTCAACCCTACTAGCTTTGTAACTTTAAATTTTTATTTTTACTAGTATCCTTATGAATGTCTTTATTATAGGTTTGTATGTAGGTCAATATCCATTATTGGGGAAAAGTGACAAAAATTGCAGAAAGCATATTCTGCATTTCTGTGTTAACCCCTTGGAGCCGGCTGCGGCCTCATGGCCACGTGACCGCCAATCCGAAAACCTTTATGTGAGCCACTGGTCACTGTGTCGGGAGCGACCAAGGCGCGTGCTCACAGCACAACACTTACTGCACTATTGCATGCAAATATGCGGCCGCTCTGCGCCAAGGCCCGGCTGCCAAGAGGCCGCATATTTGTGTGCCCTCGGCGCCAAGAGGTAATGTGTTTCATAATAATTTCCCCAAAATAAATTCTTCATGTTGGATGAAACAGATCCAACATGGATACGTCTTCACTGCAAAAGCCATCTGCATAGTTTTTATATTTTTTTTTTTGAATGAATAACAACGTTTTGTGCTATCTGCAGCTGTTATATTTAAGTATTACTTTATGTTTTCTTTTTTCTCATTAACATTACAATGACGATCCTCATTCCAGAAATAATGTTTTGGAGATAGCTGTCTAAATCTATTAATTCAACTATAACTCCATTGCGATGATTATGTATTGAAATGCCATTTTTGTGGTTACCAGCGCACATTATATTATGAATGGTCATTAGGCTACGGGCCTGAACTACTTTTGAAATGCTTCATATTGTGCCCGTATCACCCTCTTACTGCACATGCTTTTTATTAAGCTATACAGTACAGGAGTGTGCTGTGCCAAAGGCTGGCCTTCTGCAAGTTATTTCAACTGGTAGTATTGTTTAACTACCTGACACCGCTGTCATACTCGATTAGATGAGAAAAAAAGAACTTTTGATAGAGGTTATTAAGAACCATACCTTTCATATTTATTTACCATCTGTTTTGAAATTTTGATACACAATGGTGGCCAAGTCTGAGGACATTCATTTAAATATTACTCATCATTTTAAAATTGGCCTCATTTATCGTTATGTGTGAAATAAGAACTGCCATTGTTGTCCAATTAGATTTGAATGCCCCAGCTGTCTAGTGCGGCTTGAAAGTGATTAGTTACCATGAGGGCTGCAGTTCCTATGTAACAACTTTTGATAATTGATTCCCATAGAAACACTGAAAACACACCATTATGAACATTTATATTTGGGGTGTTAAAGTAGTTTTAAACCCCTTACTGGATGACATATAGTTTGCTAAAACACTGTTATTACCTGACATTTCGGGGTTTTTTTTTAATTATTTTTTGTGTTTTTTTTTACATCTTTTGTGTTGGTTTTTCATTACCGTGTTGCTGACCTCCTGCAGCCTTTTCTCAGGCACTCCCTGTCTGCACGCACTTCAGGGATGACTGTATAGCTTTTCTCAGGTTTTCTAGTGGTGGGCCATGCCTGTGTAAGGCTGCATTCACACCGATGTGGCACGTGACAGCACATTGACTTGAATGGGCTCCCTGTCTCCAGAAAAAAGCCCCAAAGTACCATTTTTTGGCACTGAGCCAAGTGCATTTGGCAACACATTATTTGCACCTAAGATGAAAACACACAACAAAACATGCAATTGCTACCCACGTTTGGGGTGCTATTAGGAAATAATGGCACTGCAAGTGTGACATGCATTTTGGCCTGTTTTATCTTGCAGAAATGCACTTTTTTTGCCCTTGTTTTCATGCCCCAGTCCTCTTTCACACAGAGGCAGTTTTCAGGCATTTTAGCGCTAGAAATAGCCTCTAAATAGCACCTGAAAAACACTTCCCATTCATTTCAGTGTGTCTTTTCAGACTGGGGCGGTGAGCTTTCAGGACGTTAGGAAAAGTCCTGCAAACAGCATCTTTGGGGTGGTTTAAAACGCCCTGCCCATTGAAATGAATGGGCAGCGCTTCCAAAGCACCTGAAAAGTGATTCGGAAGCGCCGCAACACAGTGTTTTTAACCCCTTCTTTGTGGTCAAAAGCGCCCCGCTAGCGTCTGAAAAGCGGTGCAAGAGCGCAGTTTAGCGCTTGCAGTGTGGAAGGGGTCTAAGGGTTCATTTAAACATAAGGCCAGGGGGCAGTAAAACCAGGCACTTGAGGTTTTTTTTTTTTACGCCCCCTTTCTGCAACAGCCCGCCTGAATGGCATGACATGAAGCCACATAGCTGTTTCATGCCTGCAGAAATAATTAAACAGAATGTAATTTTTTATGGATGTTGCCACTGTCAAATGTGATTAATACAGGTCTACAGGGCCGACCTGCAACTGTACTGCAAAGGTGTGCAATGCAATGCTATTTTGAAGCAGTAGTGTGGCATTTAAAGGGATAAACATAGGCGGTGAGGAGGCAACATATCACCTCCTCACCACTACATTCGGATTGCTTTTTAGAAGAGCAGCAGCCCTTGCTGCACATCTCAGCAAGCCCTTATGCTTGTTGCAACAACCACTTCTTTCTCCACTTCTAGTCTTCATTAGAAGCCCTTGTAATTATATAATAAGACAGAAGTACCATTGGGAAACAGAGACAGAGGGGTTGATTTTTATAAAAGCAAATAGACTTTGTACTTTGCAAAGTGCAGTTGCTCCAGAGCTTTGTAAATAAGGTAAAGCTTCACTTTGCAAAGAAAACCCAATCATGTGCAAGGAAATTTTAAAACAAATGGATTTTTGCTTGCACATGATTGGATGATGGAAATCAGCAGAACTTCTGCTCATTTACTAATCTCTGGAGCAACTTACAAAGTGAACAGTGTATTTGTGTTATCGCCCTAGAACAGGCAATGGATGAACAAGTAACCTAATGGCTCTATCACCAAGTCTTAAATTACTGAAAGGTACAGATTTAAACATATTAAAAAAAATACTTTTGAAAATACACTAACATGTTAAAGGATATTATCTTGTAAAGTAAGAAAGAAGGGAAGACTTTCCCAGTGTTGTGTGTTTTTTAATAATGAAAATGAGTATTTTGTGCTGTTACAACGACCTTTAAAAGTGGACCTGCATTCAGATGTTAACATAAAGCCATGTTAACAGTATATGCTAGTCACAAGCCTGAAGGCCTAGGTATTGGTCACCTTGTCTTTGCTGAAAATCAGCCAGTCTGAATTCTGAGCCTACCATACCACAGAGATGACATGACTAAGTGCCTAGGCATTTTGTGCCAGGAAATGGTCGTGTGATGGGGTGGTTTTTCTTTTATCAGAGAAAGGAGAACAGGGAGGGGCCACATTGTCCTGTACATTGATGTGCTTTACCCCTTTATTCAAATGTAGGGAAGGTGGGGAAAGCTTATGATCTTCTAGATATGCAGCCAGTAGAGCTCAAAACCAAGAGGTCATACAAAATCCCAGGTTCTCTTGCAATCCCTGCCCAACAGCTGCGAACCCTATTAAGAAATACACAAACTTTAGGCTGCCATACATGGCTTGAATTTTGGCAGAGCCATGCTGAATCAAATGAAAATCGAGTTATGGGTGCCATGGGCAGCACTACCCAGCTCGGTAAAAATTGATTGTTCGATCAACTTTTGTCACAGGAACCAGCTGGAAAATTGTTGACTGAGTAGTGACTACATCCAGTTAGATGCAACAAATATTTGAGTATTCTGATAGCCGCAGATACAATAGCGGCAACAACATGGACAGATTGTGTTCAATTTCTTTTCTTCAGGCTTTATTTTTCCGGTTGCCATGTTGCCATTAGCCCAATTTAATGCAATACACCCTAATATCTTAAGTTACGTGTGTAGATCAGGAGAGTTGAAAATGAGCCTGTACACAGCCAAACAATGCTACCATTCTCATTTACCTGGCGCCAATGAAGCCCTGATTACATGGGGATAACATTGACTGCTAATTATAACAGTCTCTGTCTTAACAATTACCCAAAATGCTTTTCTTCACTTTGTAAGTTAATGGAGGAGTAGTCAAGTGAAAACATATGCTGAATTGGATGGTTGACAGTGGTGAGAATGGTGCTCCTACATTTTTTTAGAGCCCTTCCAGTAAAGATACCCAAGGTTACCTTGTTGAGCATGCATGGGAAGTGGCCAGTTGGTGACATTACCATCTCACAGCTCAATACAGCCAACTTGTACTGGGTATACACCAACCAAAACATTTTTTTAAAATCAGGAGCTTTTAGCCATAACGTGCTAAAATGCACAGCTAAACGTCAAAAAAGAACATTGATTGTCATAGAAGGTTTAGTCAGCCATACTTTTTCATAATGGAATATTAAAATTAAGACTGTTTACCCAATTGTTTACTTAATTGTATGTTGAAGCTCTGTACTGTTTGTGTGTACAAACAATATAAACTTAGAGTTAAAAGAAAAAAGAAACATTAGTTCTTCTGTAAGCGCCCATTCACACCAGAACATGATACATTCAAAACAAACTTCAACTTTGGGAAAATCTGGGATCTCTGGATAAAATATCTTTCAGTTTCCACTTGGGAGGGACAAATACCTGTGTTCAGGCAGTAGAAGGCGCTCTTCTCTTCACCTTGTTTTTCTACTTCTTCTTTCCATTCTCTTCATCTTTGTATGCTTTTCTTTTGTTAGTTTTCTCCATTGAAAGTACTACATTGTACATAAGTTGACACGTGTTGCGCAGTGTGATGTAGGAGAGAGTATGTTCTATAAAGCTGGCGTGGCGCACACTATAAGCGACGCCTCCAGCCGGGGAGGTGGTCTTGCCCCTTCTTTCTTCTGGATGGGGGGAGGGTCAGGATTATGCCATGGTTGATATCCATTAATGTAACCTTGTATTTTCCATAGTTGAACTTCTAGCAGAGAGGCTACTTAACCACTTGCTGACCAGCCGCCGTCGATATACTGTGGCAGGTTGGCATGATCCCGCGAGCCGTCGTAGCTGTATGTTGGCTCCTTTAAGCAGGATAGCAGGCCTGCACTGCGGGGGTGCTGATGCTTGTAGCCGACGATCGTGATGAGCGATCGCAGGCACGAGAGGCAGAACAAGGACATGTGTGTGTGTGTAAACACACAAATCCCTGTTCTGTTCTGCGAAGCTGTGCCGAATCGCAAAATGTGCTCTGGTCTTTGGCCAGCCAAATGGTCCGGGGCTTAAGTGATTAAGACCCGCCCTGAAATTTTTGAGTGGGGACACTAGTTCTGAGGGCCTGGGGGGATGTATTCCCTTAATTTGGACCATTTGGGCATGGGGGGGAATGTATTCCCTTAATTTGCATAGATTTCCTCCCACTTCCTGTTTGGCTAAGGGGAAGAAAGTGAAGGGAAATCTCTGCAATGGGACAGGGATGGTAAAAAATAAACTGACAGGGGCTATAACCCTCTCTTGTTCTATTCAAAATGAAAAAAAAAGTGTTGCCTATAGTTCTACTTTAGGACTAAGAAGATATAACCATGCCAATGGTGCAGCAGAAAACATATAGCACAGTGAGAAATGTTTGTGGTCCAGGATGAGAGGACAGTCAAAATTAGAAGCGGCACCTCCCCCCCCAACAGTTGCGGAATGCTGGCCGCCAACACACCAGAAGCAGTGCGGTCGCTTTATGGGGGCAATAGACTAATTTGCCTCTCAGCCCAGTCTGCCCCCCCCCCAGGCCCTCAGAACTAGTGTCCCCACTCAAAAATTTCAGGGTGGGTCTTAATCACTTAAGCCCCGGACCATTTGGCTGGCCAAAGACCAGAGCACATTTTGCGATTCGGCACTGCGTCGCTTTAACTGACAATTGCGCGGTCATGCGACGTGGCTCCCAAACAAAATTGACGTCCTTTTTTTCCCACAAATAGAGCTTTCTTTTGGTGGTATTTGATCACCTCTGCAGTTTTAATTTTTTGCGCTATAAACAAAAATAGAGCAACAGTTTTGAAAAAAACGCATTATTTTTTACTCTTTGCTATAATAAATATCCCCAAAAAATATATAAAAAAAATATTTTTTTCTTCAGTTTTGGCCGATACATATTCTTCTACATATTTTTGGTAAAAAAATCGCAATAAGCGTTTATTGATTGGTTTGCTCAAAAGTTATAGTGTCTATAAAATAGGGGTTAGTTTTATGGCATATTTATTAATATTTTTTTTTTACTAGTAATGGCAGTGATCAGCAATTTTTATCGTGACTGCAACATTATGGCGGACACATCGGACAATTTTAAAACATTTTTGGGACCATTGTCATTTTTACAGTAATCAGTGCTATAAAATTGCACTGATTACTGTAAAAATGACACTGGCAGTGAAGGGGTTAACCAATAGCTGGCTAGGAAGGGGTTAAGTGTGTCCTAGGGAATGATTCTAACTGTTAGGGGATGTGGCTACATGTGACACATCACTGATCATAGCTCCCAATTACAGGGAGCTATGATCAGTGACAGTGTCACTAGGCAGAACTGAGAGATGCTTGTTTACATTAGCATCTCACCGTGCTTCAGCTCCGTGAGGCGGGACCCGCGATCCTACTCACGGAGCTCGCGGCAGGGTCGTGCGCCACTGGCGGCGCGCACACAACCATACGGCAGCAAATTCAAAGGGACGTACCTGTAGGCCCATTTGCCCAGCCGTGCCATTCTGCCGACGTAAGTGTACATGCGGCGGTCGGCAAGTGGTTAAACAGCAAGGGGTGTGGCCTTGACAGGAAGGGGTGGGTCATTTAAATTAGGGGATGCATGAGTTTAGTTAGGCCTAGGGCAGCACAAAACCTAAATACACTACTGCCTGGCTGCTGTCTAATGTCCATCTTAACAAATTTGAAGATTTGATGTTTTCTTCTTCATAGTAGTCACAGATCTCTCCCTCTCGTGAGAACCTGCAATTTGGTGAGTGTAGTATTTGAGAAAAAATGGTGTTAGTGCCGAGGGTGCAAAAGAAATGTCCTGAGATGTATGGAAAAGACAGCGTCAGGTTTGTGGGTCAGTAGAAAACATCTCATGAAAACTTTCTTGCAAAAAAAAAAAACCTTTGTGGTCTTGGCACGTGGCATACATCAACATGATTTTACTGTAAAAGTTTATGGGACTTTCTGCACATAGCACAAAGTGTGGGGGATTTTGCAAGTTTACTGAAGCAGCTTTTTTTGTCCAGAGCTCATAAAGAACTTTCTGACCTCTAAAAAGACGCTCCGCTATGCCGACTGCGATAATGTTCAGCTTATTGCCTTATTTTATTCCCCCATTACATTTTGTTTTATTAAAAACAGCCTTAAGTGTGGTTTTCATTAATCGCTTACTATTTCAGTTTATTTTTATAAGAGGCATGCTGTGAAAATATGACCATTTTTAACTCACACAATGAAATCTCCACATTGCATTGAAAAAGACAGAGGGTTTTCATTGGCGTAGTGTGTATTTTGGAATACATATACTGGCTTTGTTATCATAATCACAGAACATATGTACATGGACTACTTCGATATTGCATTAATAGAGTCGTTTCAGTTTTTATTTAGGAGTTGCATTGTAAGTTAAAGGCAGTGGCTATACCACAGACATAGTCGTTTTCAAAGCCCATCATTGGTTGGGAGGGTAGGACAGTGTGGTATCTCCCAAACCCCACTCCTTGCCTATGGTCTTCTCCAACAGATATGCTCAGGCCTTGCCTGCACTAACCACTAATTGTCTTATAATTATACTGGGCCACGCTTCTGTTTTCTGCGAATGTGTCTCAATGGATATGTACCATGGTATAAGAGTAGGATGGTTGGGCTTCCTATTGGTGTTACAGGAATGATGGTCACAATGGTCTACTTGTGATGTATATTATGTAGAGCTCCTGGGGACTTATTTTAAGTGGTTGTAAATCCTTACATATACCCAATGAAGGGACTATCCCCAGGTGAAACACAGATTTACTAAAACTGGGGAGTGCAATATCTGGTGCGGCTCTGCATAGTAAGCAATCAGCTTCCAGGTTTTATTGTCAAAGCTTAATAGAACAAGCTGAAGTTAGAAGTTGATTGGTTACCATGCACAGCTGCACCAGATTTTGCACTCTCCAGTTTTGGTAAATCCACCCCAAATCCTCCTACATACATGGCATCTGTCTATCTGCATTCTTCACTACATCTGTTCAAAGTGATGAATTTATAAGCTTGTCTCAGAGTTCAGAAAAAAGGGGGCAGAGAGCTGAAGTTACACTCTGCAGAGCTCAGTGAGGAGAGCTCTGAGAGCTGATTGGAGGGAAGGGACGCACCCCCTTCATACAACACACAGGAACAGAGATGAAGCTGTCAATCTGCTGGAGTTCCCTCCCCTGTCACCTTTTTTTGTCTTGGTGTCAGGAAAAATTTTCAGAAGTGATTCATGCTGATAGCAGATGAATGAAGCAGCAGACAGAAATTACACTTAGTGCTTTTAATTGAGACAAGTACACACTATAGAGCAGGGGTCTCAAACTGGCGGCCCTCCAGCTGTTGCAAAACTACAAGTCCCATCATGCCTCTGCCTGTGGGATTCATGCTTGTAACTGTCAGCTTTGCAATGCCTCATGGGACTTGTAGTTTTGCAACAGCTGGAGGGCCACCAGTTTGAGACCCCTGCTATAGAGGGATATGCTTTGTGCATATGTCAATTCTGAGGTTTACAGCTATTCTTATAATGTTTATAGACATCATCTGTCATACTTGCTCCACTTCATGTTCCTTTCCACCTTCAGGGTTTGTTGTTGATAAGTCTCAGAAGAGTACTGGGTGGTGAGGTGGCCACATGCTGGGTGGTGAACAGACCAGTGGGGGATTTTTGGTGTATTAACACAGGACACCTGAAACAACATGCATGACTGAAGTCTGATGCCACCACTTTACAGTAACCAGATCTCCAATACATGGGGGGCAATATTTTAACAACGTACACAAAGCCCCTTCTTACTAATCTCCACCTATTTCCTTAAGTATAAAGGGGCTGGAGCTGAAAGTTAAGTATAAGAAAAGGTTGACAGAGCTCCAGTCTTCAGAGAAATGCAAGCTTTGTTCACTAAAATCCAAATGGTACAAACCATACAGACCCAGGACACAGGATGACAGCACAAATGTTAACGCGTTTCATGCAGGATGCGCTTAGTCATAACTATAACTATAACTATAACTATAACTATGACTAAGGGCATCCTGCGTGAAACACGTTAACATTTGTGCTGTCATCCTGTGTCCTGGGTCTGTAATGTTTGTACCATTTGGATTTTAATGAATAAAGCTTGCAGTTCCTCAGGTCACAGACTGGACCGGCACCCACTCATTCAAAGCAGGAGCTACTTGGGGATGTCTTACCTGGAGAGGTATCGGCTTGTGCACTTTCAGTAGTTTGGAGCTGAAAGTTGTACTGCCAACTTGGCACATCAAGAGTGGCCTAATGCTGGAATCACACTGTAGCATTCTGTTGCATGCTAATACATGCGCTATAACAGCTTTAACTCTTCTGGGAAGGCTGTCCACAAGGTGGGAATATTTGACCATTTTTCCAGAATTGCATTTGTGAGGCCAGGAATTGATGTGGATGAGAAGGCCTGGCTCGCAGCCTCCGCTCTAATACATCCCAAAGATGTTCTATTGGGTTGAGGTCAGGACTCTGCTCAGGCCAGTCAAGTTCCTGCACCCCAAACTCACTCATCCATGTCTTTATGGACCTTGCTGTGTGCACTGGTCCAAATTAATTGGTGGAGGGGGGATTATGGTGTGGGGTTGTTTTTCAGGGGTTGGGCTTTGCTCCTTAGTTCCAGTGAAGGGAACTCCTAAGGCATCAGCATATAAAGACATTTTGGACAATTTCATACTCCCAACTCTGTGGGAACAGTTTGGGGATGGTCCCTGCCTGTTCCAACATGACTGTGCACCAGTGCACAAAGCAAGGTTCATAAAGACAAATGAGCGAGGTTGGGGTTGAGGAACTTGACTGGCCTGCACAGAGTCCTGACCTCAACCCAATAGAACACCTTTGGGATGAATTAGAGTGGAAACTGTGAGAGCAAGGGTCCTTCTCTGCAGCATCCTGACAGGGGGCAAACGTTTCTGCTTAGATTGTTGCTGCTTTCTTAAAAAAATTGTTTTCATGTACCTGCAATGTATTTAGCTGATTGAACCTGAACATTTGATTGGGTTTTAACTTTCATCCTATATAGCTGACAAAATTGACTGACTTGGTATCTCTGCTTTGTTTCAGATACTGTGGAATCAGGACCAAGTAAGTGCCAAAGGTGAGTGTGGTGGATTGAAGTGAGATTATGTATGGTGTTTATTTTTTATGTTATGTACAGGAGGACAGAAGTCAGTAGTAAGCAATTAAAGTGTTACTAAACCCAGGACCCTGCATTCACTATATCTGATCTCCCACAGTACACAGAACATGGAAATGCAATTGATTTAGTAAACATAAACTGCTAAATACCTTTCCTTATCAGCAGTATATAGCAGTCTTGTGACTTCTATCAGTGTCTGGTTAAAGCTAGTAATAGGAGTTTTCATTCTCCTCTGACTGTCCTATGAGCCTGCAGGATCCGTAACCCTCTGTCTGGACAGTGCTGATTGGCCCTGTGCTGATCACATGCACTCCCAGAAAAAAAAAACTCTAAAAAAAAAAAACTCTCTAGTAATACAGACCAAACTGAGCATGTGCATAGTGCCCCCAAGGCTCTGTACTATTAGGAGATGGAGTGGGGACTGTGGAAGAAGGGGAGGAGCAGAGAAGACAGGATCAAACATCCTTTTTACACAATGCGCAGGATGAATTCCTTAGGTTCCACAGTGAGTATAACAAGCATGCTTTACTGCATATACGCACTTATTTTACTGTTGTGGGTTTAGTAACACTTTAAAGGGGGAAGGATGAAAGTTCTGGGACTGCTAGGTGGTCTTCCATTGGACGTCTATAGTAAGGGGGCTTTGAAATTGTAGATCATCTCTGTGCTGAGTTCCTGGGTCTGCACACCTGCTGTGCCCACTCTGTTGGATTTTTTCTGTAATGCTGAGCACAGCAGGGATCCACTGGATGCAGAGCTGGGTGGGGGAACCGATCAGAATTATGTCAGGGAGATCTAGTGCTTCTATAGTGTCCAAGAGATATAACTAAGCAGAGAATGACTTAGCCCACTAGGGATATTTTCTGCTTAAAATAACATCTAGGCTAGACGGATCTTTTAAAGTATAACCTTTTTCCAGGAAATAATCATTTTAAAACAACCCATTTAACAAAATTAAAATACTTATTTAAATATACGCACAGTCCTTGTGGAAAGTTTCAGTCTAATTTTTGTTTATTTTCGCTGAATGCGCCAGTTTTATCTACCATCCAAAAACATACTGGGAGTTTTACTGGAAGGATGTTATGTTTGTATGACATGCACAATGGACTTTAGATCATAATTTCCCTTGGAGTTGGAACCAGTGTAAATGGTTCAGAATTCTTTGCATGGTGCTGCAGAATATGGAGACAAGTTATCATTATATACACTATATTACCAAAAGTATTGGGACACTTGCCTTTACACGCACATGAACTTTAATGGCACCCCAGTCTTAGTCTGTAGGGTTCAATATTGAGTGGTCCCACCCTTTGCGGTTATAACAGCGTCAACTCTTCTGGGAAGGCTGTCCACAAGGTTTAGGAGTGTGTCTATGGGAATGTTTGACCATTCTTCCAGAAGCACATTTGTGAGGTCAGGCACTGATGTTGGACGAGAAGGCCTGGCTCACAGGCTCCACTCAAATTCATCCCAAAGGTGTTCTATGGGGTTGAGGTCAGGACTCTGTGCAGGCCAGTCAAGTTCCTCCACCCGAAACTCGCTCATCCATGTCTTTATGGACCTTGCTTTGTGCACTGGTGCGCAGTCATGTTGGAACAGGAAGGAGCCATCCCCAAACTGTTGCCACAAAGTTGGGAGTATGAAATTGTCCAAAATGTCTTGGTATGCTGACGCCTTAAGAGTTCCCTTCACTGGAATTAAGGGTGCAAGCCCAGCCCCTTAAAAACAACCCCACACCATAATCCCCCCTCCACCAAATGATTTGAACCAGTGCACAAAGCAAGGTCCATAAAGACATGGAAGAGCGAGTTTGGGGTGGAAGGACATGAGACTGGCCTGCACAGAGTCCTGACCTCAACCCGATACAACACCTTTGGGATGAATTCGAGCGGAGACCTCAAGTCAGGCCTTTTCATCCAACAATCAGTGCCTGACCTCACAAATGCGCTTTTGGAAGAATAGTCAAACATTCCCATAGACACACTCCTAAACCTTGTGGACAGCCTTCCCAAAAGAGTTGAAGCTGTTATAACTGCAAAGGGTGGGCCAACTCAATATTGAACCTACGTACACACGGTCGGACTTTGTTCGGACATTCCGACAACAAAATCCTAGGATTTTTTCCGACGGATGTTGGCTCAAACTTGTCTTGCATACACACGGTCACACAAAGTTGTCAGAAAATCCGATCATTCTGAACGCGGTGACGTAAAACACGTACGTCAGGACTATAAACGGGGCAGTAGCCAATAGCTTTCATCTCTTTAATTATTCTGAGCATGCATGGCACTTTGTCTGTCGGATTTGTGTACACACGATCGGAATTTCCGACAACGGATTTTGTTGTCGGAAAATTTTATAGCAAGCTCTCAAACTTTGTGTGTCGGAAATTCCGATGGAAAATGTGTGATGGAGCGTACACACGGTCAGAATTTCCGACAACAAGGATCTATCACACATTTTCCATCGGAAAATCCGACCGTGTGTACAGGGCATAAGACTGGGATGCCATTAAAGTTCATGTGAGTGTAAAGGCAGATGTCCCAATGCTTTTGGTAATATAGTGTGTATATATACAGTGGGGACGGAAAGTATTCAGACCCCCTTACATGTTTCACTCTTTGTTATATTGCAGCCATTTGCTAAAATCATTTAAGTTCATTTTTTTTCCTCATTAATGTACACACAGCACCCCATATTGACAGAAAAAGACAGAATTGTTGATATTTTTGCAGATTTATTAAAAAAGAAAAACTGAAATATCACATGGTCCTAAGTATTCAGACCCTTTGCTCAGTATTTAGTAGAAGCTCCCTTTTGATCTAATACAGCCATGAGTCTTTTGGGGAAAGATACAAGTTTTTCACACCTGGATTTGGGGATCCTCTGCCATTCCTCCTTGCAGATCCTCTCTAGTTCTGTCAGGTTGGATGGTAAACGTTGGTGGACAGCCATTTTTTAGTCTCTTCAGAGATGTTCAATTGGGTTTAAGTCAGGGCTCTGGCTGGGCCATTCAAGAACAGTCACTGAGTTTTTGTGAAGCCACTCCTTCGTTATTTTAGCTTAGGGTCATTGTCTTGTTGGAAGGTAAACCTTCGGCCCAGTCTGAGGTCCTGAGCACTCTGGAGAAGGTTTTCGTCCAAGATATCCCTGTACTTGGCTGCATTCATCTTTCCCTCGATTGCAACCAATCGCCCTGTCCCTGCAGCTGAAAAACACCCCCACAGCATGATGCTTCCACCACCATGCTTCACTGTTGGGACTGTATTGGACAGGTGATGAGCAGTGCCTGGATTTCTCCACACATACCACTTAGAATTGAGGCCAAAAAGTTCTATCTTGGTCTCATCAGACCAGAGAATCTTATTTCTCACCATCTTGGAGTCCTTCAGGTGTTTTTTAGCAAACTCCATGCAGGCTTTCATGTGTTTTGCACTGGGGAGAGGCTTCCGTCGGGCCACTCTGCCATAAAGCCCCGACTGGTGGAGGGCTGCAGTGATGGTTGACTTTCTACAACTTACTCCCATCTCCCGACTGTATCTCTGGAGCTCAGCCACAGTGATCTTTGGGTTCTTCTTTACCTCTCTCACCAAGGCTCTTCTCTCCCGATAGCTCAGTTTGGCCGGACAGCCAGCTCTGGGAAGGGTTCTGGTCTTCCATTTAAGGATTATGGAGGCCACTGTGCTCTTAGTAACCTTGGCCAGATCTGTGCCTTGCCACAATTCTGTCTCTGAGCTCTTCAGGAAGTTCCTTTGACCTCATGATTCTCATTTGCTCTGACATGCACTGTGAGCTGTAAGGTCTTATATAGACAGGTGTGTGGCTTTCCTAATCAAGTCCAATCAGTATAATCAAACACAGCTGGACTCAAATGAAGGTGTAGAACCATCTCAAGGATGATCAGAAGAAATGGACAGCACCTGAGTTAAATATATGAGTGTCACAGCAAAGGGTCTGAATACTTAGGACCATGTGATATTTCAGGTATTTCTTTTTTAATAAATCTGCAAAAATGTCAACAATTCTGTGTTTTTCTGTCAATATGGGATGCTGTGTGTACATTAATGAGGAAAAAAGAACTTAAATGATTTTAGCAAATGGCTGCAATATAACAAAGAGTGAAAAATTTAAGGGGGTCTGAATACTTTCTGTCCCCACTGTGTATATATATATATATATATATATATATATATATATATACACATACAAATGTGTGCTCACTAATTTTACTAAAAGGTTGGCTTTCACTGCAAGTATGCATCATAAAATCTAGAACTGACTCCAGCAGTACTTTTTTCCACCACTAGATGTCCTTATTCTGCTGAGTTGACTGTTGACATCATTCAACCCACTTCTTATGAGCCCAGGTTGTCATGGACCCATTCCCAGAGGTGGCGCTATCTTGTAGCCTTGGTTTAGAATATTACTGTACAATGCTCACATGTTAAAATGCAAGAGCCATTCAATGCAGAAATAATGATTACCTTATGTAATGTAAAGATATAAATGTATATTGTATATTTTTTTATTATGCAGGGTGGGGGGCATGATTTAAAAAGACATTTTAAATTAGCTTTAAGCCCTGCTTGTGACCATCTTGTACATCTTTAGCTTCCGATTTACCATAAATTCTCTGACACAATTGTGTTTCTTTCACTTAATCTAGTGCAGTTAACAGAAGAGGAGCCAGCAAGGATGAGACCTACTGGCGAGAAATCAACGCAGCGATGGCGCTCACAAACCTCGCACAAGGAAAGGACAAGCTTCAGGGGACAACCAGCTGCATTATCCAGAAATCCTCACACATATCAGAAGTCAAGACTGTCAAAGTGCCACTAATTCAGCAATATCAATGACTCTGGCTTGTCTGCACACCAAGAACTGATACTCTGGGCTGGTCACTGCTACAAGCATGTTTTGCCTTAGAACTGTAATGGACTGTTCTGACCAGCGGTACAAGACTTGGAAAGCGAGATCTAATGGACATGTACATTTTATTGTCTTACTTAAAAAAAAAAAAAAAAACCCAAAATACTAACTTATTTTATGCCATAAATATTCTGCTTTGAAGTAAAATTGTTTGCCTTGCTATTACCATATGTGCCTTGCAGAAATAAGCTAGAACGTGGGCATAATGTAACATATTTATGCCTTAAATTATGAATGCCATAATGCTTCGTCTTCTTGTATTTAATCTTGGACTTCTTGCCGTCAGGTTAAAGTAAAAACTACCTGAATGCAAAGTGAATTATCTTCATTTGTTGCCAAAAAATGGGAAAGGTGCACAGCATTGTTTGTATAGAGTCTGGAGTGTATAAATGACCAGCATTAAACTACAAAGCACTTGAACATGGACTGAAGTTGATAAAGTAGCTTTATTCCAGAAGCCTTTCTTAATGAATCAGGAAAATATAATAAAACCAAAAGAAGTTTGTTACATTGTGAACTTTTATGTTGTTGGTGTTTTATACTTAGTAACAAAACCACAACCAAACCGGTAAGCATGGCTGCTGTGTACATAGCCTGGTACAGGATCTGTTCCAAACTTACCCCTTCCACATATAGGTGTGATCCAAGAAAGATTTTATTTTGTATTTTTATATGGAGATACACAGTGTGATGCTTGCTGAAACCATGTGAACAAAATAAATGTACCATGATATCACAACATACAAAAAAGTGCATAAGGGTATAGTACTGGTCCGACATCTGCAGAGGACGGGCCTCCCCCTACCTCTCCCCAAGTCATAGATGTTCACTTGTGTAATGGGTGGCATCCGCCTAATAAAACTCTACCTTCATCCGCTGGATGCTTGCTTTAAAGTTGACTACACACGTAACAAACTAATTGCTCAATCCCTGTACAATCTCATTAACAGCAATCAACAACTATGCAGTTTGTGGGTCTGCTTAACCTCTTGCCGACTGCCATCAGTACATTTCCTGGTGGCGGATGTCAGCCCCAGGCAACGCAATGTACCAGTTAGAGGTGTGTGTGCGCCCTCTGCTGATCTTTGCTGTGATTTGACACAGCACGAGTTTGTCAGCAGGCTACAGCCAATCATTTTGGCTGTATACCTGCTGATTGGCTGCGGCCAATCACAGCACAGAGATCTGTGTGTTTTTGAACACAGGCTCTGACTGGATTTCTCCCTGCTATCAGTTATTTTTCAGAACTGAAAGCAAGGAGAAACCCAGCCAGATCTGTAAGTAAAAGTATCACACATACACTTGTTAGGCACATAGTTAACCCCTTCATTGCTATCCTGATCACTCCTGTCACTTAGCCAGTGTCATTACTACAGTGTACAGTATTGTCACTGTATTAGTGTCACTAGCGACTTCAGTGTCAGTCAGTTAGTGTCCCTTCTAGCCAGTGTCAGTTGGTGCCTGATTGCCCAGCACACTATCACAGTCACACTATAAGTCACTGATCACCACCATTACTAGTATAGTATCTGTAGGGATCAGTATCTTGATAACTATCAGAACTATACTAATTTCCCCAATAGTATAGTATAGTGCAGTGTTAGCATGATCACCCCGATCACTGCCAGCTCTTGTGACATGTAGTAGAATACATTTTGGCCTAAATGTAGGAAGAAATTTGATTTTATTGGATATGGGGTTTTTTTTCAAAATGTCAGTCTTTTTTCATTTATATATTATAAATACCACCAAAAGAAAGCTCTATCTGTGTGAAAAAAATTATATAAATTTCATTTGTATACAGTGTTGCATGACTGAGCAATTACAAGTTAAAGTATAGCAAAAAAATGTCCTGGTCAGGAAGGGGGTAAAACCTTCTGAAGATCAAATCCATATTACCAATTTTATTCTACTCAAGACCGTTTTTTTTCCATATTAGCCTATATTTTGTCAAACCTACAATGCATGGTACTTTTTCTAAATGTTTTTTTAAATATTGCAATTGCACTCAGTAAAAAAGAATCAAATAATTAACTGTTCAAATACCAATATAAAAAGAGTGAAAGTAATAAGAAAGGGGAGGCTGCACTCAATTGTACCCGAATACAAGGAAATAAAGCAGATGTAACAAAAAATAAATGTTATGCTTCCCCTTTATATAAAAAAAATAAAATATCCCAACTATCAACAATATGTTTTAAGTTAGCATCACAATAAACACTAAATCCAAAATGGTGAGCAATATTACATAGTTATTGAACAAAAAGTCCAATCAACATGTGTCCAGTGTAAGACTTCTTGGGAAAATCAACTCTTCAAACGGGCAAAATCCAGTGCATCACCCCCATGGGTTAAATGCTACTTGCCAGATATATATGACCGCTTACCGGGCCTTTTATTCACTTCACTATGTCATTTTGCTCATTGTTTTGGATCTAGAGTTTAACATGACACTGACTTAAAGGCATATTGTTGTTTTTTGGGGATTGATATTATTTATTTTTCCATTCAATTTTTTTTTTTTTTTTACCATTGGACTATGGCAGCCATTTTTTAAAGTGGCAAAGTCAGGGTGACCTTTTTTATATACTGCTGTTAGGGGTATAGTTCTTTTCATCCAGCACATGAGGACAGTGTGCATTGGTTCATCCAAAATTGCAGATTTTTAATGAATCAGGACAATCCAGTTTAGGTTAATAACATCAAAAGGAAGAGGGGGTCGTTCTTACAATGCCCTATGCCTGCTTTACCTAAATATAACTTAAAGTGGGAGTAAACTCCCATGGTTGACATTCACCTATAGTTAACTATAGGATAGTAAATATATCCTAAACATGCACCGTTTAAGAGATATTTGCTTGCGAATGGGCCAGTGACGTCACCGGCATGCGCTCTGAAGGAACGGCATGGCCGTGCCGTTACTTCAGAGTCCTGTGCCGTGCTTAGAGGCTCCCATGTACATGGACAGGAGTAACGTCATTGCGGCGCGGCCAGACGGTCAGAGGACATGAACCTGGAAGGAAGATCGGTGAAGATGGAAGCCCTGTCAGCGGTGACAGTGCATCGCTGGAGGGCTTCATTTTAAGGTAAGTTTCACATAATGTGCTAGTATGTGATGCATACTAGCACACTATAAATTTACCTTCCAGGTTTAAAAATTTGAAAAAAGCATAGCGGTTTTCTACCGCTTTAATCTCAAATATATTGACTAGAGGTGTGTGTGTGTGGCTCCCCTAGTGAACTTGAAAGAACCAAAGTGGTAGAACCTTTCCTTAGCACTATCCGTCTTAACACAGACATTACTGGAGTCACTGTAGGCAACACACAACATAAAATCTCAGCGTATGCAGACAACATTCTTTTCTCCCTCACTAACCCGTTAGTGTCCCTCCCAAACCTTATTCGGGAATTTGATGTCTATGGCCGATTATCCAACCTGAAAATAAATTTGAGTAAATCAGAAGCCATGGGGGTGGGAATATCCCCTTCACTACTTCACTCACTGAAACTGAACTTTAACTTCAAAGGGACAGATACAGCTCTCAAATATCTTGGAACACATATCCCTTCTGATCTGTCACGGATATTTGAACTTAACTTCCCCCCTCTTCTCACTATAACCCGCATTTTACTAGAGACCTGGCATCGGGGATTGCATTCCTGGTTTGATAGATGCAATCTCCTTAAGAAGTGTATCTTACCCAGATATTTGCACATCTTCCAAGCCTTACCGATCAAGATACCTGCTAATTATTTTCAACAGGTACACTCCCTGTTTATCAAATTTGTATGGGCACACAGACGACCCCGCATTCCCCGATGCCAATTAACTATACCTAAACAGTGCGGAGTCAACGTTCTTTCGGATGTACTGAAATACTTTCAAGCAATCCACCTAGGCAGACTCATAGATAGGAACTGACATTCTCCCGGCAAACTATGGGTTCAAATTGAACAAGCCCAAACAAATGTTCTTCTAAAGGGAGCACCTGTCAAAAACCATGAATCAGACTGAGACAGAAGTACAGTTAAATCACACTTGTTTAATAATAATAAAAAAAGGTAAACAGAGTAAACGTAGTCAAAACATAGCCAGAGTTCAAGGCCAGGGATTCCGCCTCGAGTATTACCTCTATAAGAGGTATGTCTGGTTCTGCTCCGCTTCTCCAGCGATTTGGGGGCGATCCAGTTCAATGCAGAGGTTTCTCAACCAGGTTGAAATATACTTTGAGATGCTGCCCCAGGCATTTCCCATGGACAGAAGCAAAGTAGGTTTCATGATATCTTTGCTTTCTGAGAGAGCCTTGGCCTGGGCAAATCCTCTATGGGAGACGCAAAAACCTGTTGTCTTGAGTTACCCTGAGTTTGTGGCCTCCTTTAAAAGGGTATTTGACATTCCCGCATGCTCCGCTTCTGCTGCCAAGTGCCTCATGTCCATCAAACAGAGTACAAGAACTGTTGCTGATTAAGCCATTGAATTGCGTACTGTGGCAGCAGAGGTTGCTTGGAACAATGAGGCCCTCATGGCTGATTTTTCTCATGGTCTCTCGGATACCATCAAGGATGAGATAGCAGCCCGAGATATACCCACTGAGCTGGAGAAGTTGATCACGTTTGCCATCCTCATTGACTCCAGACTCAGAGAAAGACTCTTTTAAGGAGCGCTTGTGGAAGCCTCCTGTATATTTGTCTCCGGCTTTGCAGTCCCACCCGTGCCTCCCTCACCTCCCACGCCTCTCAGTACCGAGTCGGTCAGTGAAGATGAACCCATGCACTTGGGCTTCACGCCTTTCTCTGCGGATGAGAGAACCCTTAAGAGGTGAGAGAGATTGTGCTTTTATTGTGGCCAGGTCACTTTTTGAAGTCTTGTCCTACCCGTAAAGGGAAGGCCCGAACCTTGAGGTCCTGTCACGGATAGACCTTAGGTGGCGTTGTTCTGTCCTCAGTTATCCTGAAGGATAAGCCCCTGGTTTCGGTTACCCTTTCTTCGGCTGAGTCGTCCGTCGTAATACAGGCTCTAATTGACCCTGGGGCTGCAGGCCTGTTCATTGATGCTGCCTTTGTATCGAAGTACTCAATTCTGCTGCAGCTGCATGACACTCCACTTGCCATGGGAACTCTTGATGGGAGACCTCTACAGCCTGCCCATGGGACTCATGAGACTGTTCCGTTGTCCATGGCCGTAGGGGCTCTTCACCATGAGATAATACAATTCCAAGTTTCCTCACCTAAGTTTATGCTGGTTATTGGTTATCCTTGGTTACAGAGCACAACCCCTCTTTTGATTGGCTCCAGGCTGAGGTTCTCTCCTGGTCGCCACAATGCAGTGAGACATGCTTCCAGAAAGTAGCCAAGGTCCTGTGCACTTCTTCTCTCGCTGGAGGAGTACCGCGATTTTAGCGATAGTGCAATTACGAGATTGGTGACAGAGAGCTGTTAGCGATCATTTTAGCCCTGAAAGTATGGAGACATCTCCACTAAGGTAGCACTGTGCCGGTTCTCATTGTTACTGAGCATAAGAGTCTCACATTCTTGTCTGAGGCTAAACGCCTCTCTCTCAGAAGGGCACGATGGGCTCTTTTCTTGTCTAGTTTAAATTACATTGTCTCATTCTTACCTGGTACTAAGAATGTATGGGCTGACGCTTTGTCACAACAATTTTCCTCCACTTCAAATATGGAGTCGGTTCCGGTTCCTGTGATTCCTCCTGATCATATTCTGACTATGGTTTGCACCAGTCTCAGTTCTCCTTTAGGTAACAAAATTCTTGCTGCTCAGGTTTATGGTCCTCCTGAGAAACCTTGTGACCGCTGCTTTGTCCCAGAGAGTCTCTGTACTGCCGTGCTCCAGACTTACCATTCTCCCAAGGCTGCTGGCCACCCTGGGAGGAATCAACTCTTTTGGACCATTTACCAACAATTCTGGTAGCCTAGTCTATGTGCTGATGTAACTGCCTTCGTAGCTGCCTGTTCCGTGTGTGCTCAGAGTAAGACTCCATGACACCTTCCAATGGGCCCAACCATACCCAACAGAGAGAGGCCCTGAACGCACCTGTCTATGGATTTCATTGTGGAGTTACCCAACTCCCAGAGCAACACAGTTATCCTTTTGGTGGTTGATCGGTTCTCCAAAATGTCTCATTGTATTCCACTTCAGAAGTTGGCCACTTCTAAGGATCTGGCTTCCATTTTTGCTCAGGAGATCTTTCACATACATGGGTTACCCAAGGTGATTGTCTCGGACAGGGGTAGTCAGTTTGTGTCCCGGTTCTGGTGGGCCTTTTGTGCACAGTTGGGAATTCAGCTTGCTTTTTCCTCTGCGTATCACCCGCAGTCTAATGGGGCCACAGAATGAGCCAATCAGTCCTTGCAGCAATTCTTACGTTGATATATTTCTGACCATCATAACAACTGATCAGACCTCTTACTGTGGGCGGGGTTTGCTCACAATAGTGCCTTGAATTCTGCTTCCCGATTGTCCCCGTTTATGGCGAACTATGGTTTCCAACCTTCCATGTTGCCTGACTCATTTGTTCTGAAGAGTATTCCAGTGTTAGAGGAGCATCTACGTGGTCTTTGTTCCACTTGGGCACAAGTCCAGGAGGCTTTGCGACATGCTAATGATACGTACAGACTCCATGCTGACCGCAGACGCCTGCCTGTGCCTTCCTACCAGGTTGGGGACAGGGTCTAGTTGTCATCTCGCAACCTCTGACTTCGTGTTCCCTCTCTGAAGTTCGCACCTCGGTTTATTGGGCCTTTCTGTATTCTTCACAGGATTAGCCCAGTGGCTTACGCATCAGACCTTCCTTCTAATATGCGTATCTCAAATGTATTTCATGTCTCCTTTTTAAAACCTTTGGTCTGCAACCGCTTTACCACCTTGGTGCCTCGTCCTCACCCTGTACAGGTTGAGAACTATGAAGAGTATGAAGTACAGTCTATTGTTGACTCCCGTAGGTTCCATGGGTGCATACAGTACCTGGTGCATTGGAAATGGTACGGTCCGGAGGAACGCTCTTTGGTCTCATCCTCGGACGTACATGCCCCTGTCCTCCTCCGTGATTTCCATAGATGTTTTTCCCTCAAGCCTGGTGGTCCTCTGAGGGGGAGGGGTCATTGAGGAAGGGGTACTGTCAGGGCTGGGCTCAGCCCTTCCTTCTCTGAGCTGGCTGCTCAGCTGTTGGCTATTTGCCAGCTCCTATCTCTCCACAGTGACACATCTGTTGATGATATCCTGCTCGTCAGTCCTGCCTACTTAAGCCGTCCAGCCCATATGATCTCTGCCTTCGCCTTGGTCACATCTCTAGACGCTCTCCTGTGTTCCTGTTAAAGACTTGCTTGGTTGACATTCCTTCTGGCTCCAGATCCTGCTTGCTGTTCTACTACACTTATCTCTGACTCCCTAATGTTTTGGCTCTGGCTATGTTTTGATGTTTACTCTGTTTACCTTTTTTTTATTATTATTAAACAAGTGAGATTTAACTGTACTTCTGATTCATGCTTTCTGACAGTATTGCCACAGTAATCTCAAAAATGTACAGCCTATTGAATACTCCTATGGAACAGCCGCATCTATCTTGCATGGCTAAATGGGAAAAGGAATTGAACCGTTCAATCTCACCTGGCCAAAGACAAACTATTATTAGGTTCTCATGGAAGTCTTCCAATTGCACAAAAATCCAAGAAACCAATTATAAAATACTAACACGGTGGTACCGTACCCTGCGGATATTGCACAAATTTTACCCCAAAGTAGCTGATCGCTGCTGGAGATGCCAGGAGGAGGGAGGCATATGCTACACATCTTCTGGTCCTGTCCTAAGCTAGGACCCCTCTGGAGGGAAGTACGGACGTTATTCAAAAATTCACGGATCACAACATTCCAGATGATCCGGCATTTTTCTTGGTACATGCCACCACTATTCCGGCCAAAAAATATAACAAATCAATTTTGAGACATCTATTAAATGCCGCTAAATCATGTATCCCTCTCAAATGGAAGGAAACATCACCTCCGACTATCAGCTGCTGGTTGTGTAAGGTGGAAGAGATCAATAAATTTGAAGCTCTCACACTCTTAGCACAGTATAAACAAGAAAAATACTCCAAACTGTGGAGACTATGGAATTTGTTTATCCTCTCTGATGAGGGTCTCACCTTACTTGGCCTGTGACTTTTGAACGGCCATTTCAGAAATAGTAACCTTGCCGCCTCCAACCCAGGACCCCCCCCCTTTTTCCCACCTTCCGCCTACATCCCCCCTTCTATTCTCTCTCCCCCGCCCTTCCCCACTCCCTTTACTTCCTTACCCCTTATTGATTTAATCTGTCCTCCTTTTTCTCCTTTTTCCTTGAAAATATGATAATGGAAAATAGTGTAGGCTTTTCCAGGAGTTAACACCAGTAATCCAGACATTATATAGTCTAGCCTTATACAGCATGTACACCGCCATTGTTATATCTATGTTCCCTTAAATCTTCCGAATTTTGTTGGTTATGTTGCTATACAGCTGTACTATATGTAATAATGCTGTCCTACATTGTTTATGTGGTGGCCTGGACTCGCCTTTTGGTTGTCTAAATAAAATATTTGAGAAAAAAAAAGAAGTAAAGTGGTCCTCTTACTACTTTACTATATGCTAGGCAGACTGCAAATATACCTCTATAGTCATCGAAGAGGCATGGCACCACGTCACCCTTATAATGCCACCTTCTCTATAATTGTATAAATTCCCATACAACACACTCAGACATCTTAGTCCTGAACAGCCTGTTAATATTACTACAAGGAAAAATTCACATTGACTACAAAGTCATTATATAACAAACGGGATGAAAGAAGATCTACAATGAAAATAAATTGTGGAGCTGTTTATTTGTATTCTGTGCACATAATCAAAGTGTTCTGAGACATAATACAAATCTTTTCCAACATATAACAAGTTGTTTACTAAACTGGATCAGGACATGATCCCTTCTACATGATCCAGAATGTGTTCTGTACAAAAGTAATTGGCTGCCAGATCGCCAGCTGCTACAGTAACTGAGAATTGGTGCTTTTCACATTTTGATGAGCATTTTACTTTTCTTTCTCCACTGAAAAGGGACATCTGCCTTTTGGCTATTAATAAGCACATATTTATGGTTCTAACCTGCTAATGTGGAAATCAAACATTTTGGTTAAAAAAAAAAAATGCCCAGAATGTTATACAGTATATAAATAAATCAATAAAGTCTTCTGAAATGTTTCTACTCAACAATGTATATTGGGGTATATTACAAGGTTACATTTAGACAACATAGAGAGGTAGCCCATCATAGAAAACACTGGGGTTGATTTATTAAAACTGGAGAGTACAAAATGTGGTGCAGCTATGCATGTAGCCAATGAGCTTCTAACTTCAGCTTGTTCAATTAAAGCGAGAGTCCGGCGACCAATCTTTCTTTTTTTTTTTAGGTTATTGAGACACTTTGCTAATCCCAAAATAATACTCACAGTTTGGGTGTAATATTTCCGCCTCTGTCTGTTTTCGTACTGAAGAATAACTTAAAAAATGTGATGCTGGCTGTTTCCATCTTGCTTGTGGGCATGTGAAGCCCACAAGCATTGATTTCTGGGATGTGGTGAATGCTGTTCATTCACAGCTTGTTCACACGCATGATCATTGTTTCCACACTGAATCTTGGGAAGCCTGACACTAAGCTCCCAGGAGACAGTGCGGCGCTGGGGAAAGGCAATAAACACGCCTACTCCCATGGGAGGAGAGACGGGAAGTGCCACAATAAAGTACAATATAAAGATAATTACAGCAATAAAAAATTTTTTCGTGCAGCATTTGAACATCTATGCAATTAACTGAAGGGGGTAAGATTAAGTTAAAAATTTGAGTGGAATCCCGCTTTAAGCTTTGACAACAAAAACCTGGAAGCTGATTGGTTTCTATGCAGAGCTGCACCAGATTTTGCACTCTCCAGTTTTAGTAAATCAACCCCATTGAGTCTTCTGTTTATGTGTTAATCTGTGTCACGTTTCCTTGCTACCTCACTGGCTGCTTTATAAAAGAAGTCTCTGACACTACATTTGAGATTCTGTGCCTGCGTGTCTTGCCGTCAAATTGCCATGTACAACGTTCTTCCCTTGCCTTTGGCATATGGAGGAGTATCAGTAAGGGTAACAGACATGAGTGGGCTGCATAACATTAGACTTATTCACAGAGGTTAACACAAGGATAAGGATCTTTAATTATGACGTACAACTGTAATATTCATATCCTATTGGATTTATTTTAAAATAGGTATCCATATCCTGGTGTGTTAGCTTTGTGAATTAAGCCTATTTTTTTATTATGAAATGCCATCAAGTCATTGTCAACTCCTGGCAACTACATGGGTGGTTTTCCTCCAGAATGGTGAGTCTTCTGTTTGGGTTTTAAGTTTTTGCAACTACATGTTCATTAATTCTTTGACCACGCCCACACACTTTATTGTTGGTTGCCTCTTCTTATTTCTTCAAGCTTTCTATGCTTAATTGACTTTACCAGTGAGTCAGTTCTTCTCCCAATTAAGTGCAAAATAGAAACGCTTCAGCCTAGTCATCTGTTCTTATAGTGAAAAGTTAGGCTAAATTTGTTGAAGGATCTATTTGCTTGTTTTCTTTATTGTCCATATTAAATAAGACACAAGACAGTGCTCTATGGGAGAGCTGGGATTTTTTAGGTGCCAATAACTTAGGTCACAACATCTGATTAAAATCAATCAATTTATTCATATATTGTATATTAAAAACAGATAGAGAGTATAGAAAAATATTTAAAAACATTGGATCATTTCATGTTTGATATCCACATTGTGAATTGTTTACAATTGTTTGTCCCAACAGTGAAGCATGGTGGTGGCAGCATCATGCTGTGGGGCTGTTTTTCAGCTGCAGGGACAGGACGACTGGTTGCAATTGAGGGAAAGATGAATGCGGCCAAGTACAAGGATATCCTGGATGAAAACCTTCTCCAGAGTGCTCAGGACCTCAGACTGGGTCGAAGGTTTACCTTCCAACAAGACAATGACCCTAAGCACACAGCTAAAATAACGAAGGAGTGGCTTCACAACAACTCTGTGACTGTTCTTGAATGGCCCAGCCAGAGCCCTGACTTAAACCCAATTGAGCATCTCTGGAGAGACCTAAAAATGGCTGTCCACCAACGTTTACCATCCAACCTGACAGAACTGGAGAGGATCTGCAAGGAGGAATGGCAGAGGATCCCCAAATCCAGGTGTGAAAAACTTGTTGCATCTTTCCCAAAAAGGCTCATGGCTGTATTAGATCAAAAGGGTTCTTCTACTAAATACTGAGCAAAGGGTCTGAATACTTAGGACCATGTGATATTTCAGTTTTTCTTTTTTAATAAATCTGCAAAAATGTCAACAGTTCTGTGTTTTTCTGTCAATATGGGGTGCTGTGTGTACATTAATGAGGAAAAAAAATGAACTTAAATGATTTTAGCAAATGGCTGCAATATAACAAAGAGTGAAACATTTAAGGGGGTCTGAATACTTTCTGTCCCCACTGTACATAATATGTTCTGTTTTCAAATATGGAACTACTGGATCGATAGCTCATCTATCCTACCGAAATTCATATTGAAGACTAATTTTAACACCTATCATCAGTGGTAAAAGTGGTTGACTTGTTTTTGGGGATGCAGGTCCAAGGCTGTCATCCGTATTCTCCCTGTATCGTGAGTTATAGACCTGGAGTAAACAGGCAAGTAAAAATCAAGTGTTGGGACAGCTTATATGCACAGACCATGACAGTAGATCAGTAAATAGCCAAGTGCAGATAAGCAGAGCAGCTCTGGAGGCAGCACCTAAAGAACTAGTCAGCTATGGTGGGTCCCATGTTTTTATACTGATAGGGCCATAATGTAGGAAACCAGGGAGCAAAAACTTTTGTTAAATACCATTTTAAAATGTAGTAGACTTTTTTTTTTTAACAAACTTATGTTTGACTTTATTCACATGAAATGTATGCTAGCATGTATAATTCATTGAATCCAGACATAAGATTACCTTCCAGCCAGGGGCCCCACACAGTAGTGTTGTTCTTATGGAGGCTTCATGATATTGCATGTATTTCAGTAATGTTTTTATATCGCCTGGCTGCCCCAAAACCTTTGTAGTTACTGCAGCTGTGATATTATGTATAAGGTTACTCCTTTTTTTTTAAAAAAAAAAAGAGCAAGAGACTCAGTCACAAAGCAATTTAATTAAAAGCATGGATAGGGCTTTTTTTTATAATGTTTCCTAGATAGGTGGTTTGAATGAAGCACAAAAGAGGCTGGGTTCTCCCCTAGATCAAAATCTGTCAGTTTGTGTGCTATGTCATGTGCTTGTCTCATGATTTGGATTTTTGAACAAGACCAAAATATAAGAAGAGATCTCTTGTGTTGTTTCTGTATCTCCAGCAGAGCTCAGAAGTCTGTTGGTAAATTCTATCTATAGCCGTAGTCTGGTTTTTGGTGGTTTTTAAGGGAGTAAATAGCTTTAAATGGCTCCTGAGTGTTACAAAAGCTCCTTCCAACTATCCTGGACCTGTTCTGGTGTCAATAAATAAATCCTCATTAGCCTGGTTATTTTACATTTTACAAAAAAAAAACAATAGGAAAAAAATGTAATTGAAAAAATGGACAGTACACTTATACCAATCAAATACACAAAAAAAGGAAAAAAAGACACAAATATGAAGAACACTAAACAAAATAACTACACTAAATAAAAAAAAAAGTTAAAAAAGAGTAGACCTTTTTTTTTTAAAGCAAATTTTGCCTAAGCAGCTCAATGAGTAAAATAATACCTGTCGACCTTGCCAAGAATGCAGTGTCTTTCTCACCTCCTGTGAGTTTAACAGAAAGCACAAACAATTTCATCTTCTGTCAGTAAACTACTAATCCCTCAACCCCCAATGTAATGAAGAGAGGAAGACATTTTTGTTGGGTTTAGAATAGCGTTAAAGATATGGACTCATAGACAAGGGACACAGGGTTAAAAGTTAAGGCAAAATTAGTTTGCAATAACATGAGACCACCAACTGTGCAAATTGCACTGTCCTGGAAACATAGACCACTGTCACTATGTATTTGAGCTTCTTGGGGGGCCTGTACTTAAAATACCTTACCTGTTTGGTGTCTGATGGGATGTCATCTGCCTGTGTATTTGGCCAAAACTCAAGATCTAAAATAGCCTTCACAGGTCCATATTTTTATCTGATCATAGTGTACCTTTAATTTGATTAGACCTATAATTGTATAAATGGCCGCTATGATTTTGACCATGTAATTTAAGAAAGATAAAGGATTCTTTCCACAGCATTTGTCTAGAAAAAAAAAAAAAAGAAAATTGAAAATTGTAATAGCTAAGTATTTTCTCAGAAACAAGTTTTATTTTTGTCAACCCCAAAGTAAAAGAAGCCATTATTCAAAGGGGGGTATTTTTTCCATGTTCCTGAGGTTGAACTAAAGAATGTGCCCTGTCTTTATTTACATAAAGCAGATTGCTTACTTGTAATCTCAGTAATTGTCTGGCCAAGACAAGATCTTTAGGCAACCAATGCCGACCAATAACTACTCCGGACATGAACTATGATGCTGGACTTGTTTTTAAATGTGTTACAATTTAGCATACCTACTTGGCTCTTATCTGACTCATGAGATTTACCTTGAATACTTTCCACGACCACAATATCAAAAGCTTTTCCTGATATCATGCTGAACTTATTTTGTTTCAATCATTTCTACTTGGACATAATGGCTTTCATTGTTCCTTTGTTCTTAAAAAATGCACAAAAAGCCCAATTTGCCCATCTATTATGCTTGAAAACACAATTTATTGTCAAAAACATTTTAGGCTACAATCATTTATCATAGTGCGAGCAAATATAAAGAATTCACTTTGGGATGCAAACTCACATTTTTCCTATTTATAAAAGTAATATTTTATAAAATTTTGATAAACATTTAAATATGATTTTTAAAATAAAGGAATCTTAAATTGCCAGACAGCACCCTGGTGAGATTTTGTGGTGTTGGAGGATGACCCACCACTGGCAGAACAATAAAGAGGAGGAGGACCCTTTGTGTTGACCCACCTGAAGACTTTGGAAAAGGTAAGTAAAAAAAAAACAGCATAGCATACTGTTGGGGGTACCCGGAGGTGACAGATTGAGCCTAGAGTTGGGTTTAAAATGTCCACATTCTGGGCACAGGTGCACAGAAAGTCAAGTGACTTTTGAGCACCCTAATTAGTTTTATTGAGTGAGGTCTTTAAACATGTACAGTATATAATAATATAGTGGTAAGAAAACAATTATTTGTAAAAGATGAAAAATCTAAGTTTGTATGAAGAAAGATTCCAGCCAAATAACTTTACATATCTTTTTAGCTCACTTATCTGTCTCTTCAAAGGTTATGAAATATTTTTCAATGCCGTCAGTGTAATTAATTTAAATCTGCGTTTATGATGAGTGTCTGGAATCTGATATCAGGGTTGCAGTATGAAGACCAGCTCTGGATGTTGATAGGCAGAAGGAGAAGGTACTTCTGTGGGCCTCCTGTGAGGTAAAATGACTCACCAGTCCAGTGAAGTTCACTGCTAGACATCAGAGCAGGGAATAGGTTGTCAGTGGTTCTGAGTCTGCAAAATGTAGTGCCATTGCCTTTCTCATGCTATGCACCTGTACAACACAGTAGAGGCGGAAAAAGTGAAAGATATAGAAAATAACCCAAAAGGAGACTAAAAAAACTTGAATAACCGTAATAGAAGGTTAAAAAAAAGCAGAACTAAAAAAAAAGTAAAGATTTGCTGTGTTATAGGGAACATCTAAAAATTGTATTTTTCCTTAAGGCTCCATTCACACTTATATGACTCCAAAGTCATAGGACCTTGGAGTGCGACTTTGATGCAACTTTAAAGCAACTTTGGATAGGTACGACTTGGATGTGACTTGTTGTCCCTAAGCAAAGTCGGACCCAACTTTGCAGCATGGTTGCTCATAAATCGTTCAAGTATAACTTTCATGCAACTTTTGAGGGTTAACATTGAAATCTATGGCCCTCAAGTTGCATGAAAGTCAGACCACAGTAGTCACTGCGACTTTAAGTCGAACATATATGAATGATTATCATTGGAAAACATGGGGTACAATTTGTCATGCGACTCTGATGTCCAAAGTCATAATATATAAGTCCTGTCCAAAAAAGATCAGCTGCAGAACAGGCAATGCTGGTGACTAGTTCTTTGCCCTCTGCCCACTCTGTGAGGCACAGTCTTATGCTGCGTACACACGATCGGACATTCCAACAACGAAATCCTGGGATTTATTTCCGATGGATGTTGGCTAAAACTTGTCTTGCATACACACAGTCGCACAAATGTTGTTGGAAATTTCGAACGTCAAGAACGCGGTGACATACAACACGTACGACAAGCTGAGAAAAATGAAGTTCAATAGCCAGTGTGGCTCTCCTGCTTGATTCTGAGCATGCATGGAATTTTGTGCGTCGTAATTGTGTACACACGATCGGAATTTCCGACAACGCATTTTGTTGTCGGAAAATTTGAGAAATTCCGACAAAAAATGTCCGATGGAGCCTACACACAATTTGCGACAACAAGCTCCCATCGAACATTTGTTGTCGGAAATTCTGATCGTGTGTACGCGGCATTAGAGTTAATTTCCTCTTTAATATATAATTTTGCTACCTTGTAATAATGATGGGACACACTGAAGACATGCTGCAGACATGGTGCATTTTTCCACACCACACTGCTATGCATTGGAAGGCTCTGTTGTAGTGTGAAAGTGCATGAAAAAGCGCAGGTGTCCTCCCAAGTGTGACCATTGGGAAATTATTCTCTGTTTATCTACAGTGCCTTGCAAAAGTATTCACCCCCTTGGCTTTTTACCTATTTTGTTACATTACAGCCTTTAGTTCAGTGTTTTTTTTTATCTGAATTATATGTGATGGATCAGAACACAATAGTCTAAGTTGCTGAAGTAAAATTAGAAAAATATATACATAAAACTACTTTTCAGAAATAAAAAACTGATAATTGGCATGTGCGTTTGTATTCACCCCCTTTGTTATGAAGCCCATAAAAAGCTCTGGTGCAACCAATTACCTTCAGAAGTCACATAATTAGTGAAATGATTTCCACCTGTGTGCAATTTAATTGTGACACCATCTGTCATTACATATACACACCTTTTGAAAGGCCCCAGAGGCTGCAACACCTAAGCAAGAGGCACCACTAACCAAACACTGCCATGAAGACCAAGAAACTCTCCAAACAAGTAAGAGACAAGGTTGTTGAGAAATACAAGTCAGGGTTAGGCTATGAAAAAATATCCAAATTTTTGATGATCCCTAGGAGCACCATCAAATATATCATAACAGCAAATCTGCCAAGAGACAGTCGCACACCAAAACTCACGGACTGGGCAAAGAGGGCATTAATCAGAGAGGCAGCACATAGACCTAAGGTAACCCTGGAGGAGCTGCAGAGATCCACAGAAGAGACTGGAGTATCTGTACATAGGATGCCAATAAGCCGTATGCACCATAGAGTTGGGTTTTATGGCAGAGTGGCCAGAAGAAAGCCATTACTTTCAGCAAAAAACAAAATGGCACATTCTGAGTTTGCGAAAAGGCATGTGGGAGACTCCCAAAATGTATGGAGGAAGGTGCTCTGGTCTGATGAGACTAACATTTGACTTTTTGGCCATCAAAGAAAACGCGACTTCTGGCGCAAACCCAACACATCACCCAAAGAACACCATCCCCACAGTGAAACGTGGTGACGGCAGCATCTTGCTGTGGGGTTGTTTTTCAGCAGTTGGGACTGGGAAACTGTTCAGAGTTGAGGCAAAAATGGATGCTGCTAAATACAGGGATATTCTTGAGCAAAACCTGTAACACTGTGTGATTTGAAGCTAGGACGAAGGTTCACCGTCCAGCAAGACAATGACCCCAAACACACTGCTAAAGCAACACTTGAGTGGTTTAAGGGGAAACATGTAAATGTGTTGGAATGGCCTAATCAAAGCCCAGACCTCAATCCAATAGAAAATCTGTGGTCAGACTTAAAAATTGCTGATCACAAGTGCAAACCATCCAACTTGAAGGAGCTGGAGCAGTTTCACAAGAAGGAATGGGCAAAAATCCCAGTGGTAAGATGTGGCAAGCTCATAGAGATATATCCAAAGTGAGCTGTGATAGCCGCAAAAGGTGGCTCTACAAAGTATTGACTTTAGGGGGTGAATAGTTATGCACATTGACTTTTTCTGTTATTTTGTCCTATTTGTTGTTTTCTTCACAATAATAAAAAAAAACATCTTCAAAGTTGTGGGCATGTTCTGTAAATTAAATGATGCAAATCCTTAAACAATCCATGTTAATTCCAGGTTGTGAGGCAACAAAACACGAAAAATGCCAAGGGGGTGAATACTTTTGCAAGGCACTGTATTTGCTAAATGCCACTAGGGCAATGTGTCCTCTTGCTCTAAAGACAAGAATCACCCCTGAGCATACAACTTTGGTTCACAAAAATCACAGAGATCCTTATGGACTATTTGACGGTGTCCCTATATCACCGTGATGAAAAATGTTTGAAACCATGGTTCTACTGGACAGATTTTGTATATTGCCAATAGTATAAAAAACCTGATCCTAGACATATATGGGTTGATTTATTGAAGGCAAATAGACTGTGCACCTTTGAAAATGCAGTTGCACTTTGAAAGTGCAGTTGCTCCAGAGCTTAGTAAATGAGGAGAAGCTCTACTGACTTCCATCATCCAATAATGTGCAAGCAAAAATATATAAAAAAGATATTTTTTTCCTCAGTTTAGGCCGATACGTATTCTTCTACATATTTTTGGTAAAAAAAATAGCAATAAGCGTAAATTGATTGGTTTGCGCAAAAGTTATAGCGTCTACAAAATAGGGGATAGTTTTATGGCATTTTTATTATTATTTTTTTTTATTAGCAATGACGGCGATCTACGATTTTTATCACGACTGCGACATTATGGCGGACACATCAGACACTTTTGACACTATTTTGGGGCCATTGTCATTTATACAGCGATCGGTGCTGTAAAAATGCATTGATTACTGTGTAAATGACACTGGCAGAGAAGGGGTTAAACACTAGGGGGCGATCAAGGGGTTAAGTGTGTCTTAGGTAGTGATTCTAACTGTGGGGGGATGGGCTTCCACTCACATGATAGAGATCACTGCTCCCGATGTCAGGAAGCGGTGATCTCTGTCATGTCATTAGGCAGAACGGGGAAATGCCTTGTTTACCGTCATATGTCATATATGTTTCATATGATGGCGGGACGGTGCAGCTGTTGTTCTGGGCCGCCATCATATGATGGCGCAGCCTTCCAGGCAGCCCAGGGGGCGCGCGTGCGCGCCCGCCGCATCGCTCGGGTCCCAGTGCGCGTGCCCGGCGGCCGCGATGTCCGCCGGGCACCCGCGATTGCCCGGTAACCGAGCAGGACCGTGGATCTGTGTGTGTAAACACACAGATCCACGTCCTGTCAGATGGGAGGAGACCGATGGTGTGTTCCTTGTACAGAGGAACACCGATCGGTCTCCTCCCCTTGTGAGTCCCCGCCCCCTACAGTTAGAATCACTCCCTAGCAACACATTAACCCCTACAGCGCCCCCTCCTGGTTAACCCCTTCATTGCCAGTCACATTTATACAGTAATCAATGCATTTTTATAGCACGGATCGTTGTATAAATGTGAATGGTCCCAAAAATGTGTCAAAATTGTCCGATGTGTCCGCCGCAATATCACAGTCACGATAAAAATCGCAGATCGCCGCCATTACTAGTAAAAAAAAAAATTAATAAAAATGCTATAAATCTATCCCCTTATTTTGTAGACGATATAACTTTTTCGCAAACCAATAAATATATGCTTATTGCGATATTTTTTACCAAAAATATGTAGAAGAATACGTATCGGCCTAAACTGAGGAAAAAATTTGTTTTTTTAAAAAAAAAAAATTGGATACTTATTATAGCAAAAAGTAAAAAATATTGTGTTTTTTTCAAACTTGTCACTTTTGTTTTGTTTATAGCACAAGAAATAAAAAACGCAGGGGTGATCAAATACCACCAAAAGAAAGCTCTATTAGTGGGGAAAAAATGATAAAAATTTAATTTGGGTACAGTGTTGCATGACCACGCAATTGTTATTCAAAGTGCGACAGCGCTGAAAGCTGAAAATTGGCCTGAGCAGGAAGGGGGTGAAAATGCCTTGTATGGAAGTGGTTAAGGAGCCCCTATTAGCCTCTGGAGGAAACCTGTTGAGAAAGAATGCATTATATGATAATCGCTAAGTCATTTCAATTTCAGCAGATAAGGCAACAATTTACATCTCTGGGCATCTCCAGATCTCCACTAAACCTAATCAAGCATATCATGAAGCACAAGTAGACATGTGCAATTCATTTCCGTACGAATACAAATTCTGACAAATTTTTGTTTATTCGAAGATTCAGATGTATCCAAATCTCCGAATTAAATGGTAAGGAATTTGTTAAAATTTGTTAAAATTAGTTTTGTTTATTCGTTTTCTAACGAGTTTCAAATTTTCGGAACAATTTGAATTTGGATCGGTTGAAAAATGATTAACCGATTCAAATGCTGTGTGAAGGGCCTGGTATTGAAGGGGGGGGGGCTGAATTTTCTATGGCCGGAATTCTTTTGTTTACATTTCAGCTGTCAGTGAGGAAGCCCGCTGGCAGCTGATAAGTCATTGGTTATTAAGTACGTGGCGGCCAGCTTCCCTTCTTCACACAGAATTCGAATTAGTCGATCATTTTTCGACCAACCTGAATTCGAATTGTTCCTAAAATTTGAAATTCGTTAGAAAATTAATAAACAAAACGAAATTTAACGAAAACAAAACTAAACTAATTCCGAAACAAATCAACAAAACTAAATTAGTAACATAACTAATCTATCCAAAACTAAACACATTTTTTCATTCTGCACATTTCTAAGAACAAGTAATCTAGGTTGAAATCTATATGCCGAGAAATGAATGCTCCCTAATGAGACAAGAACACCCAATGGAGTCTTGTGAGGGCACAGATGTATGTAAAGTAATTTGAATGCATATTTTTGTATGACATCTTAATCTAACATCTCTATGTCATCCAAGACAAAGATTATTTGTTCGTCAGACTGTGTGTGTATGTCTGGTGATTCTTCTCAGCACTTTGCGCCACATCTGGATTCACTAGTTTGATGTTGAGTAAACAAGGACACTGAGCCGTGATAATGCAAAAATGAAAAGCTGCAGATCAGAGCAGAAGACCTGCAAAATCCATCTTGATACTTGGATTGGCTCTTGGCTTTGCCAAGTCCCTAAACAAAAAATAAAAAAACATAGTGGTAGTTCTCTGTATAGATAAAATAAGGAGGTTGCCTTTGCTGACCTTTCCCTCTTTCCCTCTGGAAATACAAGTTGCCTGATTGACCTCCTTATCCAGGGCCTTCGGTTCTTCATGAACTGGAACAAGTATGCAGACTGTGAGTTCCGACTTTCTAACCTGCATGCTTGTTCCAGGTCAATCACCAAGGAAGGATTGAAGCCAGAGACAGTCAGTAAACTGGTATTCCAAAAACAAGGTCAGCAATGGAATTCCCTGTTTTTCTCTCAGTACAGGTTTCCCTCAATATATTTGGTTTTGGATTTCCTCACCAATTTACTCTGAGTTAACAAATCCAGTTTACAATCTGCTGAATATATTTTATTACGGGTCGAAAGAGTTATACTTTCCGAACAAACCACAAACAGAGGGATTAATGTCCACAGGATGGCGGATCTCAACTTGAATGCATCTTTGTGGCTCAGTGCAGTGCACTTTAATCCTGTTATTGGAGAAAACCTTTTAAAATCAGTTTTCATTGTATAAATATTCTTACATTCCATTCTGACTTAAAACCAATGAGTAATATTTATTCTCCTTTGTGTTCTTTCAGAATTCTACCAATAAATCCTCTCCTGGATTATGGTATTTGTTAGTTATTAGAAAGATGGTGTTAGTTAATAAAATAAAAATAAGATCACCCTGGTTTTTCCTATGTATAATGTAAAATGCATTTTTGAAAAATAAGTACCGGTAGTTACAATGATTAAATTATAGTAATTATAATTAAAAATAACCAATGCAAATAACGTCAAGCCCCAAGCCTATAACATTTTCCATTTTTTTGCAAAAGCTGCTACCCAGTATAGTACTTATGAATGAGTTCCGTTCCAGGAGCTTGTTTATAAGTCCAGCTTGTTCATAAGTCCAATAAAGATCAGCAATTGCAGACAAAGGCTGCAAGCACTCATCAGTGTGTTCTGGTGGGGGGGAGTTCCCCTGTCAGAACGCTAAGCCACAATGGGGGGAGATCGCTGCACCAACATTGCTTGTGTCGGTAGAGCGATCTGTTATTGTTGTTTGTTCAACCCACAGGGTTGAACAAAAAAAAACTGAGTGTGTGTACCCAGCTTTACATGATTGGACATGCAAAGACATGTTCACATTTTTGAAAATTTGCAAGTTGAATGTTCGTATGTAGGGGACTTACTGTACTGGGGTTTATGATAGCACTGCCATTTGCACTATATTACCAAAAGTATTGGGACACCTGCCTTTACACGCACATAAACTTTAACCGCTTCAGCCCCGGACCATTTGGCTGGCCAAAGACCAGAGCGCTTTTTGCAATTCGGCACTGCGTTGCTTTAACTGAAAATTGCGTGGTCGTGCGACGTGGCTCCCAAACAAAATTGACGTCCTTTTTTTCCCCACAAATAGAGCTTTGTTTTGGTGGTATTTGATCACCTCTGCGGTTTTTATTTTTTGCGAGATAAACAAAAAAAAGAGCAACAATTTTGAAAAAACGCATTATTTTTTACTTTTTGCTGTAATAAATATCCCCCAAAAATATATAAAAAAAATTTTTTTCCTTAGTTTAGGCCGACACGTACTCTTCTACATATTTTTGGTGAAAAAAAATTACAATAAGCGTATATTGATTGGCTTGCGCAAAAGTTATAGTGTCTACAAAATAGGGGATATTTTTATGTCATTTTTTATTAATAATTTTTTTTATTAGTAATGGCGGCGATCAGCGATTTTTATCGTGACTGCGACATTATGGCGGACACGTCAGACAATTTTGACACATTTTTGGGACCAATGGCATTAATACAGCTATCAGTGCGATTAAAAATGCATTGATCACTGTAAAAATGTCACTGACAGTGAAGGGGTTAACACTAGGGGGCAGTGAAGGGGTTAATGTGTGTCCTAGTTTGTGTTCTAACTGAAGGGGGATGGGGACTGTGCAGGGAAACTAACAGATCCTCTGTTCATACTCTGTATGAACAGAGGATCTGTCAGTTCTCTGCTCAGAGAACCGGAAACTGTGTGTTTACACACACAGTTCCGGGTTCTCCGTGTGCCCCAAGTGATCGCGGGAGCCCGGCGGTGATTGAGACCGCTGGGCGCTCGCATCGACTCGGGATCGAGCGGGGGTGCGCGCGCACCCCCGACGGCAAGCACGCGCCCCCTAGTGACCACAGGGCGAAGCGACATTACATAACGTTGTTTCGCCCAGCCGTGCCATTCTGCCACAGTACAACTGCGGTGGCTGGTCGGCATGTGGTTAATGGCATCCCATTCTTAGTCCCTAGGGTTCAATACTAAGTTGTCCCACCCTTTGCAGCTATAATAGCCATGGGCGTAGCATAAGGGGTTGCAGGGGTCACAATCAAGGCCCCTGCAGCCTCCCTGTCATATCATATCCTCCACAAAGTCCAGCTCCGATCTGCTCTAGGGTCCCACAGCCACACTCCAGTACTGGGCTTTTACTTTGCCTTCCACAGTCCACACCTTTCCGTTCTTATTGGCTGGGGAGAAGCTGTGAGCCAATTCCTGAATGGAGAAGAGCACGGGGTGAGAACAGCACAGGATGGGAAAGTGTCTGTGCTGTGTCACATGGCTTTGCCCCTCCAGATCTAAGTTGCGCCCCCCCAAAGCCCCCTGACTGCCCCTCCACCCTGGATGCTATGCCCAGCTGCTGAGCTCCTTTTCCATTAAAGCACTCTATACTGCTCCTCCTCCGCAGGGCTGCAGTCACATTCCTTTACAACACAGCCAGTCAGCTACGATCTGCACAGGGTCTATCTGCCTACTGCAACTACACTGCCATTCTGACCAGAGAATTTTACAGGTCAGAAGGGCAACATAAAAGCCAGATACACCTTGTGCAAGCTAACAGACTGTGTGTAATGTAATGTGATTTCAGCCCTGTGTAGTGTGGGGGGGAGGAGCTGTATAGTGCTGTGATGGAAAAAAGTTCTGTCAAGTGACCTGCCAGGGGTACCTGTCCTCTGATGTAAGGAGGAACTGTGGAAACTCAAACTCTTTTTTTTTTTTACAAACTATTTTTATTGGGTACAAAAAAATTGGTACAAAAAAGTGATATCATATGTCAAGAGAAATGCATTACATGAGATTTACAAGTAAGGAAGATTATGTTAAAATATACAGTAGTTGATAGATGTACTTTGTTATAGTTGACTAACATGTTAACAGTAATATCCTTGAATACCATAAACAACTTATATTTTTCAATGATCTCTGATGCAAAGTATTATTATTAAGGGTTTAAGAAGTGTATAGAATTATTGAACGAGGGGTCCCATTTTTTGGCATATAAATGATTTGTATTATGTAAGGTGTGAAATATTTTTTCCATGAGATTAATATTGTTCTAATTTTCAAATGGACTAGAGGTATCAATGGGGATTTCCAATGGTATGCTATCAGCCAGTGTATTGCAACACATATTGTGTGGAAACTCAAACTCTTAAGCCGCTTTGAGTATCTTGGCATGCGTGGGTGTATCTGCATGCACGGTGGAAGTGGTGGGTGGTAGTGGGGAGGGGCCCAGGTCAACTTTTGCATCGGGGCCCACAAGCTTCAAGCTACGCCTCTGATAATAGCTTCTAATCTTCTAGGAAGGCTGTCCAAAAGGTTTAGGAGTGTGTCTATGGGAATTTCTTGACTATTCTTCCAGAAGCACATTTGTGAGGCCAGGCACTGATGTTGGAGGAGAAGGCCTGGCTTGCAGTCTCCACTCTAATTCATCCCAAGGGTGTTCTATCAGGTTGAGGTCAGGACTCTGTGAGGGCCAGTCAAGTTCCTCAACCCCAAACTCACTCATCCATGTCTTTATGGGCCTTGCTTTGTGCACTGGAACAGGAAAGGGCCGCCCCCAAACAGCTCCCACAATGTTGGGAGCATGAAATTGTCCAAAATGTCTTGATATGCTGATACCTTAAGAGTTCCCTTCACTAGAACTGGGGCCAAACCCAACCCCTGAAAAACAACCTCACATCATAATCCCCCCTCCACTAAATGATTTAGACCAGTGCACAAAGCAAGGTCCATAAAGACATAGATGAGCGAGTTTGGGGTGGAGGAACTTGACTGGCCTGCACAGAGTCCTGACCTCAACCTAATAGAACACCTCAAGGATGAATTTTAGTGGAGACTGAGAGCCAGGACTTCTCATCCACATCAGTGCCTGACCTTACAAATGAACTTCTAGAAGAATGGTCAAACATTCCCATAGACACACTCCTAAACCTTGTGGACAGCCTTCCCAGAAGAGTTGACGTTGCTATAGCTGAAAAAGGTGAGCCAACTCCATATTGAACCCTACGGACTAATGCCCCGTATTTTGCTGTCGGAAAATTTTATAGCCTGCTCTCAAACTTTGTGTGTCAGAATGGAAAATGTCCGATCGGAGCGTGTTGTCGGACATTCCGACCGTGTGGGCTCCATCGTACATTTTCCATCGGATTTTCTGACACACAAAGTTCGAGAGCAGGCTATAAAATTTTCAAACAACAAAATCCGATCGCGTCAATTCCGACCGTGTGTGGCCATTTCCGACGCACAAAGTGCCACGCATGCTCAGAAGAAATTCCGAGACGGAACAGCTCGGTCTGGTAAAATTAGCGGTCGCAATGGATGCAGCACTTTCGTCACGCTGCAATGTAAAAAATAGTTTAATGCAGCGCGCTCTATTCTTCTTTATAATGTGAGAAGAATGAAGTAGTTTTGCTGCTCATATTCACACAGACTTCACACAAACTTATTTCTTTATTATTTATTGGGATTCCCTCAATATATTTACATTTGTCACATCTGACCAAATATTTTTTGGTTTGTTTTTAAATATTTTTTCTTTTTTTCAAGGCTGTTTTTGTATTTGTTTGGTGGTTTGTATTTTTTCCAAGGCTGTTTTTTTTTTTTTTTTTGTATTTTTAAAAAGTCTGATGTTTTTATTTTTATTTTTTTGTGTTTTACTCCTTTGTGTGTGTTTTGTGTGTCAAGTTACCACAACACCATTATTATCTTGTATTATTGAATCTCAAGGAGATTGTTTGGTGTTGGTGTCTCTTGTTAATTTCACATTGTATATTAATAATGTACCTGCCTCCTCACAAACAAACTGTCCTTTTAAAAGGAAAACACACATAGGCGAGTATAATTGTAAAAAAAATTCCTTTATTAATGGCTCAGAACCAAACAAAGAGGGAGGCAACTCTAGAGAAACAGCTGAAATTGGTGAAGCCTTTGGCCCCCAGGCCACACATCAACTATTTTCTTGCAAAATTGGTGGCCTGAGGAGTCCATATCTAAGGGAGTGCAGTCTGGTCCATAAGTCCCAGAGACCCGGAAAGCAGCAGATGACATCTGTGTCCCCAGGCTGTGGTCATACAAGAGGCTGCATCTTTGGCCAGACCAGACTGAACCCAGGGCCATCACTCTCTGGTCTTCCTTCCACGCTTCCTTCCACGCTGTGGCTGTGGTGGTGGAGTTGTGGCAGCAGGAGGAGGAGGGGCCAACTCACTCAGGTGGGTATTGGGTGTTAGTTCACCACTCACCCCCTTACTTAGGACTTTATAAAGAAGGTCCTCACATAGCTTGCGTTGACCCTCCTGCATGCCCTTCAGTTTGGTGGCAGCCATGCAGGCAAAGGCCTCTTCAGGAGTGGGTAAGGCTCTGAGGGACGCAGAAGCCTCCTGAATGAGCCTGAGAGCTGAATCCTGCATGTGAGTCGCCTTCCTCGCTCTTTTGTATGGAAGGCGGAGGGGAGGAACCTGCGATTCGGTCAGGCTGCGACTGGTCCCAGGCTTCTCCTGGCTGCCACTTAGCCCCGCCTCCTCCTGGCTGCCACTAACCCCCGCCTCCTCCTGGCTGCCACATTCCACAGCCTCCTCCTGTGTGCCACATTCCAGAGCCTCGTCCTGGCTGAGGTCTTCCTGTGTATGAAAAAGGGACATAGTTTTAGTTTTTTATTCATCAATCACACACAATTTTCATCTCATGACTGTTGCAAATTGAATCTTAACAAATATAACAGACTATCCTTCTGAGCCCACCATTTTTCAGTCTTGTCCAAAATCTTTTTGGCCACTACTGTCTATTGATATGTAAAACACTTTTTTCAATCAGCAATTAGTGATCAATAATAACATCTAGTAAACATCATTTCTTTATTGACCAGAAATCTTTTAAACAATGCTATACCTGGCTCCATCTGGGCTCCTCCACTTCTTCCTGGCTGGAAGTCCCAGGTTGGACATCGGAAGCCTCAGCCTCGCAGTCTCTCATAGTACCACAGTCTGGGGACATAAATGTCATCTGCTCCAGCTCTGGATCTCTGGGAATCCGTGACCTTCTTGCGCTCCCTTAGATAAGTGCTCCTCAGGCCACCAATTTTGGTTTTTAAATAGGGGATGGTTGCTGTGGGGACCACCGGCTTCACCAACTCCAGCAGTTTCTCCAGCGCTGCCTGCCTCTTTTGTTTATGATTGTAATGTGGATGTTTCATCTGCCACAGACAGGGCAGCTCCCTGTATTTGTCTATGAACAGGGGGAGGAAATTGTGGTCATTGAAGCCATCCATTTTATTATCTGCAAGACACAACACAAGACAAACCCTAATGTCAGCCTAAAGTCTACTAAACTTGTGCAAATACAGGCCTCAGTCTAGAAGCAGTATAGGCCCAATTTCTAAATCTTACCTTTGCAATTACAGATCGTACATACTACGCACGCGTGTTACGCTTTATAGACACTGCACATGCGTGAAACTCCGCCCGCCCCTGACGTTCTTTCTAGTCTATTCCCCGCCCCTTCTCGTTCGGCGCAGTGGGGGAAGAGCACATGGCGGAAACACAGCAGGTGTCTGATAATTACACCAACGAGGAGGAGGAAGAGGAAAGCCCGGAGCCTGAAACGTCTCGATCCAGAAGGAGACACACATAGTAGGTGAGGTTGAAAAAAGACACAAGTCCATCAAGTCCAACCTATGTGTGTGATTATGTGTCAGTATTACATTACATATCCCTGTATATTGCGGTCATTCAGGTGATTATCTAATAGTTTCTTGAAGCTATCAATGCTCCCCGCTGAGACCACCGCCTGTGGAAGGGAATTCCACATCCTTGCCGCTCTTACAGTAAAGAACCCTCTACGTAGTTTAAGGTTAAACCTCTTTTCTTCTAATTGTAATGAGTGGCCACGAGTCTTATTAAACTCTCTTCTGCGAAAAAGTTTTATCCCTATTGTTGGGTCACCAGTACAGTATTTGTAAATTGAAATCATATCCCCTCTCAAGCGTCTCTTCTCCAGAGAGAATAAGTTCAGTGCTCGCAACCTTTCCTCATAACTAAGATCCTCCAGACCCTTTATTAGCTTTGTTGCCCTTCTTTGTACTCGCTCCATTTCCAGTACGATATAAGGCATCAAATATGTGCTTTAGGGAGATGTTGGAGATGGTGGACATCCTGAGGAAGGCCGACTATGATGGAAAGTATGGTCCTCACCCCAACCCCAATGTCAGAAAGGTCAAGATAATGGCGAAAGTAGTCAAGAGTCTGCACCGGAATTTCGGGGTACGACGATCGAAAGATCAGCTCAGGAAGCGGTGGTCGGACCTGAAATTAAGAGAACACAAGCAGTACAGAAAGATCCGGCGAGTGCTGCAAAAAAGTAAGTAGTTGTGCTGTGTTCCGATTCTTTCTGTTCGTGCTGCTCAATGTGCTTTTCTTAATAACTGTTATCCAGTTTAAAATGGCAACTTTCATGTTCATGGGCACATTATTTGTTCGTATCAAACATAGTTCGTTTGGCCATATGCAACTGCCATCATTTTTTGGGGCCTACTTGTGTGAAAAGAATTGGGTGGTGTAGATGTGTTTGTTACTAGAATGAAATGCCAACTAGATTCTGTGTAAGGAGAGGACACTCAGCAGCAGTTTTCACATCTGGACGCTGGAGCACTAGTGTGGGACACAAGAACACCTTTTTTATTAGGGGGGCCCGCACAGGTGCTCCAGTGGGGGTCTCCATCTGTGAAGCTTGTACAAGACAGGTAAAGTATTGAAGCTTGACAAAGGACAATAAAAATGCTACATCTTGGAACTCTGCCAAAATAGACAATTGTACCCCACTTCCAAGCAATGCTTCATATTTATAGTTCTGACATTAAATATCTGTGTGCTAAGTATACCTATTTTTTTTTTACATAGGGGATAAAAGACTCGGAGGACACCCCTCATCTGAGGAGACCACAGACCCCCCACCTCTGGAAGAAGGTGAAATCCCCCAAAGACAAGAAGAGCAGGAGGAGGGAGACGTGGTGGAAATTGTCACCACAACAGGTGAGTGTCTGCGACCACAGGCTCAGGTAAGAGATGGATGCCGGCATATTTATAATACCTGGTTTTTTTTTTGGTTTCTCTCTTTTTAGGTGATCATGATGTTGTGGATCCTGATCCTTTCACCTCTGAAAGTGCCGAGATCCTGATCGGGGAGATCATGGGGTGTAATGTTGCATTGGAAAACATCAAGAAAAACATCAATGATGTTCTGCAAAAAAATAAGAACATCATTGATGTTTTAGGGCGAGTTTAAAAGCCCTCCAAATCCCTTTGTTTTTTGGTGTGCTACAATTTTTGAAAATTAAAAAAAAAAAATTATTAGAAAAGCCAAATTTTGAAGATGCACACAGTGTGTCAACATGTTCTATCTGCCATCACGGGAGATCAATGGACGCGTTTTGGGGGTGCAACTCCTTTCTCAATAATAAAGTAGCTGTGAGGAAGGGGTTGCACCCCCAAAACACGTCCCTTGATCCCCCATGATGGCAGCTAGCACATGTTGACATTCTTAAATTTGTGTGCATCTTCAAAATTTGGCTTTTCCTGGGGTGACTTCACCCCATCTGAACGCAATATCAAACTCAGTTTGTAAATACTCATGTCTGATATTGCCTTCAAGTTCTACCAAATGTGAACTTTGTAAGTTCAAGATTTGTGTCTTTCTTGTTGGTTTTAAACATGCCTGTTTTATCTTAAATGGACATTTCTAATTTTTCTAATGTGACCCCAAAAATTGTTATACAACAAACATGTTGGTTTGTTTTAAAAACCTTTTCTAAATGCACATGTGATTGTGCTGGTATTAAAAAGATTGTTAATCAAGATTGTGTGGATTATTGTCTCAACGCTACAAAACTTTTGTTGTGCTGTAATGGGTGTTTTCTGTGACAATGGGGGTTATTTCCTGAGGGCAAGTCCAATTTGCACTACAAGTGCAGTTTCAGTGCAGTTTCAAGTGCACTTGTAGGGCAAAGTGTCTTTGCCTTTAGGAAATAACAAACAACAGTGCTTTGTATGGTTATACAATCACGCCAATTTCAGGACTCACCACATTTCTCTCAGGGTCAGCTAAAACAAACACAAGCAGGAAATGTCACCAAACCTTGGTTTTATTTTTTTTTATTTAAAAAATGTTTTAGACATTGTCTGGCATATTGATGGCCCCCCTACCCGCAAAGAATTCAAGGTATCTTAGCCGGACATCACGGGCACTCAGGGAGGGCAAGCCAGGATGGCCACTTTCAAGCGCCGTCAGGGTTGGTTCATTAGGAATTCCGGCCTCAGGCCCAACTGAGCCAGCATAGTTGGCAGAATGTTTCCGTAAAAAGTTGTGTAGAACACAGCACGCCAGGATAATATGATTCAGTTTGTACTCCGCCATATGTATGGGTATAAGAAATAGGCGGAACCGACTGGCCATGATTCCAAACGTGTTCTCCACCACTCTTCTGGCTCTGGCCAGCCGGTAATTAAAAACCCTCTGGTCCGGGGTGAGGGTCCTCATCGGGAATGGCCGCATAAGATGGTCCCCCAGCGCAAATGCTTCATCCGCAACAAAGACGAATGGGAGTCCTTCCACATTGTCTTCTGGAGGTTGCAAGTCCAAGTGTCATGAGAGGGTTTACCCGTTGGTGGCGCTATTGGCCTCTTGGATCGCAGTACCAGTGTCCACCAGCGGGTGTCTTCCAACACCTGGGTCCTGCAGTAAGAGGTCTCTCCTGCTGGTGGCACTGTTGCATCCCTGGGCCGTAGTACCGGTGTCCACCAGCGGGTGCACTCCGGCAGTGTGGAGCAAACAGCACACACTGCGCTCAGCTGTGACATGAGTTCAATTACCACAGCCTTATAAATACCCAGCAAGCCCTCATAGGCTTGCCTTGGTATCTCTCTCCTTGAGCCCTGACCTTGTTCGCCTGTTACCCGATCCTGAGCCTGCATCTGACCTTGTGCCCGAGCTTATCCTGACCCGATCCCTTCTGTGTTCCTGTACCCTTCAGCCCTATCCATCCCCTCTCTGTCCTGTTGGTTCCCTGTCCCTCATTTACTGATCTTCCTGTGTATGACCTTGGCTTGGCTAAACGTTTATGTCTCTGGTATATCCCTTGTCTTGCTGACCTGCTGTGTATGACCCTGGCCTGGCTGACAGCTGTAATATCGGTATTGCCCCTTGCTGTAGATATTGTTGTTTGTAGTGGGTTTGTTGGGTTGGTTGTTTACTGTTTGTATTTTCTAATTATCACCTATTTTAATAAATATCACTATTCACTTACATGTGTTTTGGGTTATCTCTGTGCAGTCCACACAGTCTGGTCTACTAGTCTCCTGACAGTATACCAAGGACATCCCTACCAGATGTGACTGCACTGAGGAGCCTTTTTGAAAAAATGCAGGCGGAAATAGTGATTTATCTTACCTCATTGGTAACTGAGGATAATTGTTATTGCCGTCTGGTATTAAAGGAGTGGACCAGGGATCAACTATTAGAGTGTATCCGTCTGGCCCATTCTCTGGTGGATGAGGGCGGTATGCTATTTGAAAATGTTCAGCCTCTGATCCAGCTGTGTGCAGAGCTAGCCTTGTCCAGTACTCCAGAGGGCAGGGATGATTTTTCTCCCCCCTTCAGTTTTGATCAGGTTGAGTCTCTGGTGTGGTTATTAGAGGATGATCCAGCCTTTTTCATGGAACGTTATGCCTCTTGTTCACAGCAGGTGTTGTCTGATTGCATCCATTCAGTGCAATCGCTGGTTAGTCAAGCTGTGTGTGAATCAATGTTTGTTCATCCTGTGCTACAGGCATGGTCAGATCTCCTTAATTTAGCCAAGCCACAACAACCCAGCCCTGCCATTAATCACCTGCCTTCTCAAGAATCTATTCCCCCATCGCTCATGGCAACCTCAGCTACAGCCCAGTATACACAGCTTTCCACCAAGTATTATTACCCAGTCTCTACTTCCTGCACCTATCCTGCCTTTAACCCACCTGCCTCTTCTCTAATACCTGCAACTTCCCCACAAGAACTCCCTCTGGCCGCTGTTCCCCCTTCCTTGCCATATCCCAGCCCTTCCTTTCAGTATGCCTCACCTCCTGTCTACAGTCCTACAGCCACCTACAGATCTCCAGCAGTTAAGCCAAAGAAGAAACGGAAGTTCTTCCCCACTCACACAATCCTGCCAGTAACCCAACCTGCCTCCGCACCAGCTAATCCAACCCATACCATCATGCCAGTGTCCAGTCCTGCCTCCCCGCCAGCTGATCTGTTCCAGCCTGATGTCCGGGTGCCTGCCCTCCAGCCTGATATCCGGGTGTCTGCCCTCCAGCCTGATGTCCGGGTGTCTGCCCTCCAGCCTGATGTCCGGGTGTCTGCCCTCCAGCCTGATGTCCGGGTGTCTGCCCTCCAGCCTGATGTCCGGGTGTCTGCCCTCCAGCCTGATGTCCGGGCGTCTGCCCTCCAGCCTGATGTCCGGGCGTCTGCCCTCCAGCCTGATGTCCGGGTGCCAGCTGCCCAGCTTGAAGTGCCCATGCCAGCTGCCCAGCTTGAAGTGCCCATGCCAGCTGCCCAGCTTGAAGTGCCCATGCCAGCTGCCCAGCTTGGAGTGCCCATGCCAGCTGCCCAGCTTGAAGTGCCCATGCCAGCTGCCCAGCTTGAAGTGCCCATGCCAGCTGCCCAGCTTGAAGTGCCCATGCCAGCTGCCCAGCTCGATGACCCGGAGCCTGCTGCCCAGCTCGGCTTGTCCCTGTCTGCTGCCCAGCTCGGGTTGTTCCTGTCTGCTGCCCAGCTCGGGTTGTTCCTGTCTGCTGCCCAGCTCGGGTTGTTCCTGTCTGCTGCCCAGCTCAAGTTGTTCCTGTCTGCTGCCCAGCTAAAGTTGTTCCTGTCTGCTGCCCAGCTCAAGTTGTTCCTGTCTGCTGCCCAGCTCAAGTTGTTCCTGTCTGCTGCCCAGCTCAAGTTGTTCCTGTCTGCTGCCCAGCTCAAGTTGTTCCTGTCTGCTGCCCAGCTCAAGTTGTTCCTGTCCGCTGCCCAGCTCAATGACTCTGACATGCCAGCCGTCTGCCCTGATGTACCTGATGCCCAGCCTGATGTGCCCTCAACTGTTCGATTGGAGGCCATGAACTGTGGACAATTGCACCTTGTTAGAGCGTCCGGAGGCCGCTCCTTTAGGGGGGGGTACTGTCATGAGAGGGTTTACCCGTTGGTGGCGCTATTGGCCTCTTGGATCGCAGTACCAGTGTCCACCAGCGGGTGTCTTCCAACACCTGGGTCCTGCAGTAAGAGGTCTCTCCTGCTGGTGGCACTGTTGCATCCCTGGGCCGTAGTACCGGTGTCCACCAGCGGGTGCACTCCGGCAGTGTGGAGCAAACAGCACACACTGCGCTCAGCTGTGACATGAGTTCAATTACCACAGCCTTATAAATACCCAGCAAGCCCTCATAGGCTTGCCTTGGTATCTCTCTCCTTGAGCCCTGACCTTGTTCGCCTGTTACCCGATCCTGAGCCTGCATCTGACCTTGTGCCCGAGCTTATCCTGACCCGATCCCTTCTGTGTTCCTGTACCCTTCAGCCCTATCCATCCCCTCTCTGTCCTGTTGGTTCCCTGTCCCTCATTTACTGATCTTCCTGTGTATGACCTTGGCTTGGCTAAACGTTTATGTCTCTGGTATATCCCTTGTCTTGCTGACCTGCTGTGTATGACCCTGGCCTGGCTGACAGCTGTAATATCGGTATTGCCCCTTGCTGTAGATATTGTTGTTTGTAGTGGGTTTGTTGGGTTGGTTGTTTACTGTTTGTATTTTCTAATTATCACCTATTTTAATAAATATCACTATTCACTTACATGTGTTTTGGGTTATCTCTGTGCAGTCCACACAGTCTGCTCTACTAGTCTCCTGACACCAAGCTGCCATTCTGGAGATGCCTGTAAAACTCTGTCTGGGCGATGACTCCACCATCGGACATCCGGCCATTCTTCCCCACGTCCACATACAGGAACTCATAATTAGCCGACACCACCGCTAACATCACAATACTATTGAACCCCTTGTAGTTGTAATAGTACGACCCCGAGTTGGGTGGTGGGACCATGTGGATGTGTTTCCCATCAATTGCCCCTCCGCAGTTAGGAAAGTCCTAATGGTGCATAATAAAAACCTGTGGCTTTGTGTAACTAAAAGGCAGGCTTGATCCACCTGCTGGCTCGTATACAATTTTTGATCAATTTTTAGGCATTTTGCCAAAGCACCACTGAAGAAACCTCAAGGTACGACAGGGTGCCTGGGCACCCTGGTTGAGAAAGGCTACCTTAGGCTGCTCTCCTGTGTAAGACAACTAACACCTTCCCTTATCTTCATATCCATTACACAGGGTGGTGGTGTGTTGTAGTTCACAGAAAATAGCTGATAAAGATGTTGAGATTTCTGCACTGGGCGTTACAAGAACACAAGATTTATGGCAGGATCAAAAGGTATTTTTAAAGTCACTATACAGTTTCCCAAGCATCAGGTGGCCCAAAAAGAACAATGGCTGTTCCAGGTTCCTAGGCCAAATTATATTCATGACAAGCTCAGAAATGGTTTTCAAGTTGGCCTCTAAAAAGACACTATAAAGGTATACCCAGAGTGATGAAAGTACTCTTTAGAGTAAGGTGTTTGGGTGTAGATGGAGGTGGAGTTGATGAAGATTGGCCAGAAGTTGTAATTACATGGTTGACCTCTGATCTGCTCTGGTCATGGTTCTCTGTACAGGCATCGACAGCCCTGAAGGTGATTCCTACTAGAAAGACTTTAAACATTGGAACAGGCAGCAGGTGAGCTACTGATTTAAGTAAACAGCGGGGGTGGGGGTTTTCATATAGATAATTTCACAAGGCCTAGGAAGGGTGGGCTACTTACTTTAGTTACCGTACAGCTGTTCTTTATGTGTCATTGCAGCTTTATTAAAAAGGGACATTTTACTCAATGCTTTTATGATGACTTCTTTAACAGTATGTATTTTTATGTTATATTGCCTTCTGACTTTAACACATGGCAGTAAGAGAGAACAAGCATTTGATTATGCCTAATGAATCCAATATAACGGAGCTCTTTTGTGTGATTAAATTAAGGAAGCATCTGGCATTGGGATGGCATCTGGAAGCCATTTTGTAAAGATCTGATTGCAAGCTACGCACCCCATCTGAGTCTGCTGGGCATCCAGAATTTCAGGCAGTATAGAAAAAAAGGCTGTATTCCCAATAACCTGTTCCCTGCAGGTCATGCTTATGATGCAGCTACAAAACAGTCAAAGATGACAGCTAAACCAATCAGCAGGGGAAATATTTTAAGGTCAAAGATCAGACCTCGCATGGTTGAATTCAGCAAGTAGGCTTGGTTTACAAGGGTACCAGCTCTGGCAACCTCTGAAAGTATCTATGGTAGCAATTTGGGGCCCACAACAGTTTTTGTGGAACATTCAAATTCGGCCCCATGTAAGAATGGTAACTTTTTTGTGGGACTAAGGTTCCAGCACAGAAAACAAAAACAAAACATTTTAGGAGGTAAAACCCAGGGTTAGGGCTATGTCAGGTTTTCAAGTTAAAGCAGAAATAAAGTTCCCCTCTCGCAAACTGAGCAAGCAGGATTTTTATTGCAGAAGAGACATGCACCTATCTGCCTGCTCGCTGTCTTCACCTGCAATGTAGACTGAGTTGCTCATGTGCCCAGGATGATGATCTCCTGTGCATGTGAAGTAGTGATGTCATCGTACACCAGCCAATGAAGACAGCCGAAGACCAGCATTAAGTAGAAGATGCTGGCTCTGGCGAGGGACCTGGACCATTGAAGGACAGATGATTATCACTCCTTTTTTATTGCCCTTTAAGCATCTACTAATTACTCGCTCTTCTCTAAAGTGAATATGTTAGCCTGAGTAGGCAAAGATAGCTTTGCTTTAAAGCTGAACTCCAGCAATTATCTTTTTGTACACATATATTAGTCTGACATGGTCACATCTGAAGGGTTAAGGGTGCAGAAATTCACCGTAGTAGCCTGTGCTACATACAGTCAATGCTGTTCTCTTCCAGGGCACATGGGCTGACTGGAATCCTTCCTTTGGGATACAGTAAATAGCTTTAAAGCCCAACCCAGGGCAAATAAAAAAAATATCCCTTGCAGTGGGGTTGTGCCTGCACTGCAAGAGTTAGTTGCTCTTTTATATCTAGGGGGCAATAAGCTGAGATTTGCTTACCCGATCCACTGCTCCTTCTCACAGCTAGACCCTAACTACTCTTAAAACTGTCCATTCCCCCCTCTAAACTCCTATACTAACTAACCTGTGTATGAAAGATGTATATATTTATCTATTTTCTCCTCTGGTCCGGTCACATCATCCCCCCTGTGTCAGCCAGTGCAGCTGCAGGGGAGAAGAGATAGCGCCGACAACAGATTAGCCATTGAAGCGTATGGGTGATGTCACCGCTCCAGGGTCTACTAGCCGTTGAGTGCTTCCTCCTTGCTCTCACAGCTGCCTGGCTGGCTGATGAAAATAGATAAGTATATATCATAGGTGTTAGTAGAGGGAGAGGACAGTTTTAAGAGTAGTTAGGGTCAGGGCCGTCTTTAATATTGATTGGACCCTGGGCAAAATTTTTCTTGGGGTCCCCCCATGCAGTTTCGCTCTCCACCTGCTCTGAGACATACAATAAATAGCAGCTAGACTCAAAATCAGTTTACTGAATCAGATCAGGCAGCGATTGCAATCGGTTGCCAGAGGTTACAGTGTATCATTACCGCTCATTGACTGGTTGCTAGAGGTTACAGCACACATTACGGCTCACTGATTAGTTGCTAGAGGTTACAGCACGCGATTTCTGCTTGTTGATTGGTTGCTAGAGATTACTGTGGATATGACCTCAGGGGGGCATGATATACATATCAATTCCGCTGGCCACCGCTTTTTACATATGAATGTCACTGCTATTTACATATGAATGCCGATAATTTACATGTAAACACAGGGTCTGCAGGTGAGTTACCTGTACACAACAATAGGGCAGAGCTGGGCAGCATTAGTAGCAGCACTTCACACTGAGATATTGGGACACAGCACGGGACTAAAAGCTTAAGGGACGAGGGAATTTAAGCCAGGATAGTTGGCAAGTATGAGGCAGCTGCTTTGGGCCCCGCAATAATGACAGGGCCCAGGGCAGCTGCCCCTTTTGCCCTGCCTTAAAAACGGCCCTGGTTAGGGTTAAGTTGGTATTCCAATTTAATTGTCTTTAGATTTCATTACACAATGAACAATATCTTTTTAAAAAGAAGATATTTTGTAGCTCATCCAACTGGCATAGCTATGGGAGGTTCTTTTGAGAACATTGCTGACCAATATGTTGTAGGATCGGGGGGGGTGCCAGCATTGGGCATGTGAGAAGAAGTTTCTCACGTAGCTCCCTCCGCTTATCCTGCCAGTGATTCTTTCCCCAGCTGTCTGGGACTACACTAATGGCACCATCAGCTTCATTACACTGCCAGGATTGCAGCGGTACAGCTGACCTGATCTGCGACTGCTATGACCTGCATTAACACAGAAAATGCAGCAGCCTCTGAAAGCCAAAATGGCGCTGTGGCAGGTCTGCCACTGAAGGCACCGCAAGGAGCTGATAAAGGCAAAGACCCTGGAGCAAAAAGTAAGTCCACCCAGGCAAGGGGTAAGGACAATCCTGGAGATATCCTGTATTATACCAGAAAACTGTCTGAGCTCAAGGGACAGGGGGTGGAGGAGGAAGACATTGATCCCTCAGTGATTCCTCCAGAGACTGAGTCTGACAGTGGGGCTGTTGCAGAGGCCATGCTTTCCCCTGAGCCTGTAGCACCACCTGGCTCTGAGGAGCTCTCTGATAATGAAACACAGCCTACTCTAAGCCAGATCCCAAATGCAGTCCATGCATGCACAGCATCAGTGAATTCCAGGCCCGGACTGGACCAAAAAACAGGCCCGGGCATTTTAGACTGAGCAGCCAACTTTTCCAGGGACCGGGGGGGGGGGGTGTCGGTCCTCCACACTGTAATGTGCAGGGACACTGTGATATAAAGGGGACTGCGCTGTAAAGGGAGCACTGCAATGATTACAGTGCTCTCTCTGGTGGTGTGGGTACAGTGTGGCTCTCTCTCTCTCTGGTGGTGCTGGTACAGCGTGGCTCTCTCTGGTGGTGCGGGTACAGCGTGGCTCTCTCTGGTGGTGCGGGTACAGCGTGGCTCTCACTGGTGGTGTGGGTACAGCGTGGCTCTCTCTGGTGGTGTGGGTACAGCGTGGCTCTATCTGGTGGCATGGGTACAGCGTGGCTCTATCTTGTGTTGCAGGTACAGCGTGGCTTTCTCTGGTGGCATGGGTACAGCGTGGCTCTATCTGATGGTGCGGGTACAACGTGGCTCTGTCTAGTGATGCGGGTACAGCGTTGCTCTCTCTGGTGGTGCTGGGGTTATTAGTTCCCCCAGCACAGTCCTCTCTTTCTTTTTCCATGTCTCTTGTAGTAGCTGCTACAGTGTAGCACTCCTCAGCTTGTTTACGGGTTTTCTCTTTTCCCCCCAGCAGAGTACATGCTGGGAACTATAGCCGGTGTTCCATCAGATTCAGCAACCCATCAGAATGTGTAACAGAAGTGATGTTTCGTCACCACCATCTTGCTACACCCCACACCCGTCCACAGTAAGGATACAGTGAGAAGGGGCAAGCGGACATATTGTTACACCCTCCGGAGTTTTGCATTTTACACTTATTTTTAACAGTAAACTGACTTTATACAGTGAAATACAGTACTTAGAACTTCGTTTGACTGTTTAGAAAAGCAGCGGCAAGCCTGCTGATCTCACAGGTTTGCAAATTGGACAGAACACTGCTGCTTTTAAAATTCAACATCTAAACATTTACACGGAGTTCTAAGTACTGTATTTCACTATATAAACTCAGTTTACTGTTAAAAAAAAGTGTAAAATGCAAAACTCCGTTGGGTGTAACAATATGTCTGCTTGCCCCCTTCTCAGTGTATCCTTATTGTGGAGGAGTGCTGGGTGTAGCAAGATGGCGGTCACCTAATCTGACGAAACACCGGCTCCCTGCTGAGAACAATTGGGCCACCAATCTCCGGGGCTACATTTCCCATGATGCCACTCTTGTTTCTTCTAATTGGCCCTCCGCTGTGGCCAATGGGGAAGTAAGAAAAACAGGCAGGAAGCGTTCTCTTCTCCCGTGCTGCCAACATGAGAAGGGGGGCAGGGGAAACATCCTGACAGCGGCCCGCAGCTCTCCCCCCTTGCCCCACTGTGCGGACGCCCATGGCTGGAGGAGGAGGAGCAATCCGTAGGAGCGGAGAGCAGAAGTGTCAGTGTCGGCTCTGAGGCTGAGCTGTGTGTGAGAGAGACACACAGCTCAGCCCATACACCTGCTAGTTCCACCGGAGAAGAGACAGGCATGGCCACATAGCGGTAGGTGAGCGGCCAGTGTTATTCCTGTCCAGGCCGAGGCCGCCGCTTACCTCCCGCTGTGCAGCATGATCATCAACATGCCGCGCCGCAGGCATTCTTTGATGTTAAACAACGCCTGCGGCGTTTGGGGCTTTCATACGCAGTGCTTTATCCAGCCCGCTTACGAGTTACGGCTAATGGCCGAGCACATTTCTTCAATACTGCTATGGATGCAACTGATTGGCCAGATGTTACATAGTTAGTCAGGTTGAAAAAAGACACAAGTCCATCTAGTTCAACCAAAATAAAAATACAATCTCATATACACAATTCTTCACCCACAGTTGATCCAGAGGAAGGGGGAAAACCCCAGCAAAGCATGCTTCAATTTGCTACAGCAGGGGAAAAAATTACTTCCTAATCCCCTGAGAGGCAATTGGATTTTACCTGGATCAATTTTACATATAAATATTAGTACCCAGTTATATTATGTATATTTAGGAAAGAATCCAGGCTTTTTTAAAGCAATCTACTGAGCTAGCCAGAACCACCTCTGGAGGGAGTCTATTCCACATTTTCACAGCTCTTACTGTGAAGAAACCTTTTCGTATTTGGAGTTGTAGTCTTTTTTCCTCTAGACGCAAAGAGTGCCCCCTTGTCCTTTGTGATTACCTTAAAGTAAATAACTCAACACCAAGTTCACTATATGGACCACTTATGTATTTGTACATGTTGATGTACAGGAACCTTCCCTTGGACAAAGACCACGAGAAGACGCTGATGCCTGATGAAGCCTTTCTACAATATTTAGCTACCCTGTAGCGGATCTCATGGGTTAGTTCTTATTTGCAAAAATACCCTGACCGGGGACGTGTTTTCTTTTTTTTTATCTGTTGTGCTGCTCCAGCACTTATGTTCTCTCTTTATGACACCAGGAGTTTCTTTTGTGTATCTGCAGTGCATAATGGCTTTGGGTGACTATGACTTGCAGGGGGTGTTTGGTGGACTACTCTGCTCTCTGCTTGTCACCATCTGCAACTGAAACTATCCGGTTATTTGACCTTTTTTGGGCACCGTTGTGCACTACTAGTTTGGCTGTTATTTTTTTGTTTTTTCCTTTTGCCAGGATGTCACACAACTACACTGCACCTGAAGACCGTTTGCCATCATCAAGTCAGACACTGCTTCAGGACTGCTGGGCCCCTTTAGATACAATCCCATTGAGGGCGGGTGTATACATTATTGTTAATTTCTGCCTTTTCATAACATGGCTGAAGTGCTGATCATTGCCTGGAATTTGAGGGGCTGGGCACACCTCTGAAAAGAACAATGGTAAATTCCTTTTTACACAAATATTACCCAGCAATAGTTGGCTTGCAAGAGACACATTTAGTTAGAGACTTGGTGTGCTGCCTGAGATATGCTTGGATGGGATGTGCCTACCACTCCACTCATACCTCCTTTTCTAGAAGGGTGAATGTACTGGTACGCAGAGCCTTAACCTTTCAAGAACTACAATGTCTAATAGATGAGGAGGGTCACTATGTGTTTTTACATTGTAAGGTATATTGGGTTGAATGTATTCTTGCTATGGTATATATCCCTCCTCCATTCTCTATGGCTATTCTGCGAGAATTAGTGGCATTTGTACTTGCTAAGCCTGATATTCCTATATATATTTTAGGTGATTTTAATGGAATACTGAATCCTAAGTTGGATAAACACCTCCGCCTCCTCAGCATGGAGCACACAGAGGAACCTTACTGTCTCTGTGTCTCTCTGACCTAGGCTGGGTTGACTTATGGCAATTAAAACATCCCGATATTATTCAATTTTCTTGTTTTTCCATGATTCTCCTGCTGTTGTGGGCTTTGAATATGGCTCTAGGCAGGAGAAAATTCTGCTCTATGCAGATGATATGCTTTTGCTCCTAGGGGATACAGACTCTTCTATACGTAGCGTTGTGTCCCTTATTTTGGAATTTGGTAGGTTTTCAGGGTTGACAATTAATTGGTCCAAGTCACCTCTGTTACCCCTTGACCAATTAGACACCCCTCTAGTATTGCCATCATGTCCTGTACCAATAGTGACCTCATTTAAATATCTAGGAATTTTAATCTCCCCTCAACTAACAGACTTTTCCAGTTTAAATATTCTCCCCCTATTAGTGAGGTTTAGAGATAAAGTTAAACTGTGGACTAAACTGTCACTCTCTGTGGCAGGGAGAGCTAACCTGATTAAAATGATTTTCATGCCCCAATTACTCTACTTTCTCCCCAACAGTTATACCTCTTAAGATTTTCAGAATAGTAAACTCCATATTTAGATTGTTACTGTGGAAGGGAGGATGTGCCAGAGTAAAATTAGAGCAATTAAAGAAACCAAAGGACAGTGGGGGACTAGCTCTCCCAAATCCTTGGATATACTATAAAGCAGTGGTCATCAACCCTGTCCTCAGGGCCCACTAACAGGCCAGGCTTTATGTATTACCTTGGGGAGATGCAGACTAGAATACTGCAATCACTGAGCAGTAAATGATATCACCTGTGATGTATTTCAGTTATCTTGCAAACCTGGCCTGTTAGTGGGCCTTGAGGACAGGGTTGATGACCACTGCTATATAGCATCTCAACTTCAACATTTGATAAGTGGATTGGTAGAGACTCAAATCTCTTCGGGGAAGCAATCCAAGAGTCCACACTATACGTCCTGTTACATTGCACTGGGGCCTCCTCTCTGGCAGAGGGCTTGAAGGCACAACTTTTTGTAAGCTAAACAGGCAATACACAACATTTAGTCTCCTACAAAAAATTTGGGACAAAACAAAGCAGCTTCAAAAGATGACTGGGTATACTGGGTTTAGCCCTATTTGGGGGAATCTCGACCTACCCAGAACTAGCCAAGTTGCAATATGCACCTGTATGGCGAGCATATGAGGTGACACTATACATATTTTGGCCCCTGGTCGGCTGCTTTCCTTTCCTCAATTGCAGGTTAAATACGGTATACCCTCTAATATGCTCTTTTATTATCTGCAGCTAAAACATGCTGTGGCGGCTCAGCGATCCCTAGAGGCCACGGGGCTGTCTCCCACACCGATCTTTACTTTTATGCAACAAACATCTTCCACAAAGAGATTTATCTATAATTGTTACGCCATGCTTATGGGGGTACATTTGGAAAATTTCCCAAATTCTACCTATGAGGAATGGGAAAGGGATGTGGGTGATTTACCTGGAGACCTGTAGGAGGAGGCTTTGGAGGCTGTGTGCTTCTGCTCTCTTAATGTGACGCAAAGACTTTCTCAACTATATATTTTGTTTTATTTAGTTCATCACACTCCGTACAAATTACATTTCATGGGCCTATGCCCTGATCCTGTATGTACCAAGTGTCATAGAGATGTGGGAGACCTAAATAATTAGCTATGGAGATGCCCAAAATTACACCGATATTGGAGCTCGGTTTTCTCCACAGTGAATATTGCTCTATAGGTGTCTATTCCCTTAGATCCCAAGCATTGCATTCTGAGTGTGTTAGATGTCATAATCACTGATTTGTATGCTAGGGAGGCAGCTACTAGAGCTCTGTTCCAGGCTGGTAGGCTCCTTTTATTACATTGGATCTCTCCTATCCCCCCAACAAAACAAATATGGATTCAACAAATGGGATCGGTACTGAGAATGGAGAAGTTGATATATACCAGCATAGAGGCAGTTACTCAAAATTTGAAAAAGTGTGGGGCAATTGGTTGGCTACTCCTGGGCTAGCTCCAACTGACTTAGTGTTAAGATCCTAATATAGCATGCAGACTAAGGTAAGCCAGAGAATCCAGTGCTCTGTAACTGGTGTCATGGGATTCTGACCATTGGGTTTGTACTCTCACTAAGCTTGCTAGGTTAATGCGTGTTTGTTTTAAATCTGCTAAAACTTTTCTTGTATGCTGATTGTTTATGTCATTGTTTTTTTTTAATCTAAGGGTATGCATTACTGCTTTTCCTTGCTAGATGTTTTTTGGAGGAGTGGGGTTTGTACTTGGTATACTGTAATTGAATTCTCGTATTGGGGCATGTTTCTTGTCCTTTGTCAATTGTTGTGACATCTCAATAAAATTATACCTAAAAAAAAAAAAAAAAAACATGTTGTAGCATCTGCACTGCATGTCCTTCCATTTCACCTCATTTCAAAGTTTTACATTATAGGAAAGAAATATACAACATACAATCCTGCCATTTCACTTAAAGCTTTTATGAAACATCTGGTTGTATTGCTTAATTGAGCAACATGCTGTTATAAGATGTTTCATATGAACATTAAAGAGGACCTTCAGTCATTTTTTCAACTTTCCATCTATTAAATCATCTGCCCTTGTTGTTTTAACTTTGGATAGTAAAACATTTTTTTCTGCCAGTAAATACCTTATACATCCCACTTCTTTTTACTTGTCTGGTCATTAGCCTAGGCTTAGGACATCATGCACAGCTCACTCTCTTACTATGGTGAGAGTTTGCCAGGAAGGGAAGGGGGATGAGTCATAAGAGGGCCAATGAGAGCTGCAGAGCTGGATTTGTGCATCTGTGCAAATCCAGGAAGTGAACAGGCAGCAGCTTCAGCTGCCCACATTTAAAATGGTTGCAGCCAGACTCAGAGGAGGGAGAAATCTGCAGAATATTTGACAAGTACAGAATCACAGTATATATAAAATAATATGAAGGCTATTTTCTGTGGAAATAAAGGGCTCATTTATGATGTCCTGAAGCAGCCCGAAATGTGTGTCATACTTTACCTGCTTTTATGCTTAAAGGATAACGCCAGTCTTGTGGACTAGATCCATATTGTTAAGTGGTTATTAAGTGGTTTTTGTTTTTCAGCCATCGAAAAATATGCAAAAAAAGAATCCTGTTTTTTATTCCACTTCCATACCATTGGGAATTCAAAGTGAACATAAATTATCCTTATTTTCTAAGCTCAAGGAACTTTCACTTTACAAGCTGAACAGTTTCTATCCCTTGAGGCAATCAACCCCATTATGTTATTATTGAATCTTGAATCTCAGAAAGTTAAGTTTCATGACTTATGTTTGTTAACTCTACTTTAGTATTTCGCACTTTGAATTTACAATATTTGATGTACTTGAGTATCTTTTGTAACACTAAAAGAAGACATAATACTTGTCCAGCTGCTAGCGCCTCCCATCTTCACTCTTGCAAGCTACATTGTCTAAGGATGTTCAGCATCCCACACACTGGGGTTGATTTACTAAAAGTGAAGCGTGCAAAATTTGGTGCAGCTGTGCATGGTAGCCAATCTGCTTCTAACTTTAGCTTGTTCAAAGCTTTGACAATAAAACCTGAAAGCTGATTGGTTTCTATGCAGAGCTATACCACGTTTTGCACTCACCAGATGGAAAGAGGGTCCCCTGATGCAAGCTACGGTTCCACACATAACTGCTACATCATCACAGGTTACAGTATTGGTGTAGCAGTTGGGGGGTGGCCCAGAAGGTACAGTGGATGCTGAAGATTCCTTGACCAGGATAGTTGAGATCAATAAAGGTCAAAGGCACTAGTGGCAGGACAGGAAAGTATTAATTTACCTTTTTACAGTTTTTTCTTTACTTCTTTTTTTGTCAATTTTCAATTATATATATATATGAAGATTTTTTTTTTTTTTTTTTATAGCTTTGGATTATGTGGGGAAGGGTTAGACCATCTGACAAGTTCCTTTTGCTGTCTGTTCCCCTGCTGGGTGTATTTACTCCTCTATTTGTTCTGGTGATGAGGGCCCGACCTAAAGGTAGGCAAAAGGAGCAGCTGCCTTGGACCCTTCAGCAGGTGCGTGGGGTGCAAAAAGGCAGAAACCCTGAAGTAGTTTAGATGGGCACACAGTCCCCCACTGCACTCAGTGGTTAAATTCCCTGGCCCCCTATATCACTAGTATGCCCTGTCATGACTTAAAGGCTAGGGTTAAACAGACACCTGACATGCCCAGAAATGCTGAACTATGAACAGTCTTTAGCCTGTGGTCTCTCTCTTCAATACAGCATAGATCGGTGGCAAGGGAAAGGTGGGAATTTTCAATCTTCTTTGCATGAGACCTCTTTTTGGAATTTTTATTTTGGCCATAAAGTTACTTTAATAATAGACAAAAAACACTAGTCCACAATTTTACTTTCTACAGTCTTCTAATTATTGCAGAAATTTCATTCACATTTCATATATGTATATATGTATAATTAAGGGTACACATTCTGATTTATGCTGCAAAGCTTTGATAGAAAAATACATTTACCAAACTATTTTCCACAATTTCCTCTTGAATAAAACCATTTCAGCATTGCTTGTTGTAAATAAAGTGCTTCTTTCAACGTGTGGACAAATAATTACTCAACGGCTGGTTAAGGAAAAAAAAATTACACAAGTCCAATCACGTTCCTTGCACAATTTCCTATTGTGCAACCAAGTTAAGGATTCAACACACAATTTATAAAATGAAATATGTGGGGTATCAATTTCACTGGAGCATGCACAAGGCCATGACATGGGTTTTAGGAGTGTATAGATTTACAACTGGAAAATAAATGCAAACATGTGGAAAAATTACAGACCGTAAACTTATACTTAGTAGCAAACTTTATGTCACATCACAACAAAGTGAAGACAGTGGAGATACAGCGCAATAACAAACAGATGATTGATTACATGGGCCATGGCATGCTAAGATAGTGGCTGAAAGGCAGAAAATGACGCAAGGTGAATTTATAGTAACAAAACCAGAACATTTGTCGAATGTTACAGCAGACGTATTTTATTCTTACCAGCATGAAACTGAGCTCAAATGCAAAATGATACTGCAAACGTAAATCATTATGGTTTTTTTACTATTATATTCTGGCGTATCTGGCTGTAATGTAAGTCAAAGTCTGAATCCATTTATGGTTTTTACTTTTATTTTTTTGAGCAAATGCATTTGTCTTCCAGAAAATGTATTCTAGCCAGATGTCAGCAAGAGGTGTATCATAAAGTCAGAACAAAGTCAATTTTTTTAGAATTTGTTTGCCTGAAAAGGTTATTTTTTATTTTGAATTGGCAAAGGTCTCTGAAAAAAAAGTTGAAAAGATGGTGTTGGTGGGCTTTATTTATTAAAATGACTAATTATTATTACAGGTACTTGTATAGTGCTATCAATTTAGGCAGCACTTTACATGGGTGCAAAGACCCTTTGGTGGAAGCAATGGATGCTCTGGTGTCTCTGTGGTATCACTAAAATCTGATCTACCCCTTTTCTCCTCTCACCTTCCTGATCTGCTTCACAGGACTGAGATGGAGGGCATTCTGGTAATACTCATTGTAATGGTAACGCATACTGGGCTGCTCACAAAGCTGTGCGAAAGGGCAAGGATGCCATGTTGTTAAGAATACAGCCATAACAGTTTGTAACACAAGTTGGTGAATAGCAGCAGTGGGCCCCTTTTTCATCCCCTCCCTCCTCCTTCCATTCATATAATACACAAACTGTTAGCTGATGCCAGAACCATCTTATCAGATCCTTGAGAGGACAGGCGCAGACCCTCTCACACCTATAAGCCGAATCCACACAGTCTAGTCAGTTCAGTCTAGGAACCCTAATAAAACCATCAAATTCACATGCATGAGCAAACTAGAAAACAAACAGATACATGCCAGATCTTCCAGCCTATCGTATATACTCACATAATCAAGTATATTTCATATCTTCTGAAATAATGACAGTACAGCCAAAATAAGGACATATTTTCCTCCATCAGTTAATTAGTTACGTTCAAACACCCCTATATTGGACAATATGGGGAGCTAACAAGACACATTAACCTGGCTAGGTAAAGTAGACATCCGAAACCTGTCATATGTATATTCATTCCGAAGGTAATTAAATACTGGATAATAATATGCATGTAGCAGACTGGCAACTTTTTGGCATTAGGCAACTGTTTCCCAAATTTCAAGGCTGCAACCTGGTCTTCTGTTTACCTGGTAGGTAGCATGTAGGTATTAAAAAATATTAATACCTATAGAAAACTGTATCTGGGACCTGGTCATAAACCTAATGACATCCCAGCAACCACATCTTAGAATGGATGATTGGTCATGTAATTTCCCAGGTGGTATTACAGCTCAAAGCCTCCCTCCTCCCCAAGGTGACCTCAGCCTTTTACTTTAACCAGGACATTGCGTTCCCATCCCTCTGTCAGGTCCTGGTACATCAAAAAAAGATTTAATTTCATTGTCTAGATGTGGTTTGAGCTGTGTGTGTCTAACTCACAGCCACTGCCTTAAAAAGACTGACTTTCTCTTTACCTTCCCTGACCGTCCTCATAAAGGGGAACCATCTTCTCGCTACACCATTTCTCAGTGCTCAGACAAATCATTATTCAACCTTATAATCTTAGAGATCAGGTTTCACCCATTCCTGTAAAGATACATTCTACAAGAGCTTTTTGGCATTAGGCAACTGTTTCCCAGGTTTGCAAGGCTGCAACGTGGTCTTCTGTTTACCTGGTAAATGGTCAGGTTTATTTTTATGCCAGCTTTGGTTGCAAGGCCCTCCAGGCAGCTCTTTGAGCTGCAAGCAGCCCCTAGTTTGTTAATAGTTTGGCCTGTTACTGTTTTGTGTGCTTTGTTGCCCACCCCTCAGCTGAACTGCTTTTAGATGTCCCAAATGTCTCCAAATCCTGTGTTCTCCAACAAAGAAAAAAGGAAACAGGATTTTTGTGCTCACCAAAAATTCTAATTTCTATAGTTCATATGTTTATGGCCTTGTTCTCTATAGGGCTTTATCACAAAACTGAGACATGCTGGGAATGGGAGGGGTTGTACTCCTCCCACTCCAGTACTGTTTTTTTTTGCTTATCAGTGTCCAAATTCTCCTGTAGGTGGAAGCATGACCCAAATGTCTCTGAATCGTGTGTTCCTCTAAGAGGTTCAGAAAAAAATGTTTTTAAAATACCTGCATCAGTAGGCCTATGTGCTTCTCTGTGAAATTCGGACAGATCATAAAATAAAAGTGGTCTAAGGACAGTCAGGCTGGGTGGGAGAGCTAAATGATGCTGGAGAGCCTCCAGCCAGGAAAAGAGGTGGGCTCTCTTTGAGTTGCTGCAACTTTTAAACTAAGACTAATGCCGCGTACACACGGTCGGACTTTCTATCCTACTTGGTCCGGCACACTTTCCGACGGACTTTGTTCGCCAGGTGCGCCGGACTTTAAAACGGACGGACTTGCCCACACACGACCGGACTTTCCGGCGGGCTAAGTCCGCCCGTCTTTCCGACGGACTTTCGCCGGAGTTACGGCGGACTTTCAGAATGAACGGACTTGCCCACACACGGACAAGTCCGTTCATTTTGAACGTGACTCAGGTGTGACGGGACTAGAAAAGGAAGTCAATCTTGCCGCTTTTATCGGCGAGATTGACACCTTGCGAGCCCCGTCGCGGGGCATACCAGGCCCTTAGGTCTGGTATGGATTATAAAGGGAACCCCCTACGCCGAAAAAATGGCGTGGGGTCCCCCCTAAAATCCATACCAGACCCCGATCCGAGCACGCAGCCTGGCCGGTCAGGAAAGGGGGTGGGGACGAGCGAGCGCCCCCCCCTCCTGAACCGTACCAGGCCGCATGCCCTCAACATGGGGGGTGGGTGCTTTGGGGGAGGGGGGCGCCCTGCGGGGCCCCCCACCCCAAAGCACCTTGTCCCCATGTTGATGAGGACAAGGGCCTCTTCCCGACAACCCTGGCCGTTGGTTGTCGGGGTCTGCGGGCGGGGGCTTATCGGAATCTGGGAGCCCCTTTAATAAGGGGGCCCCCAGATCCCGGCCCCCCACCCTATGTAAATGAGTATGGGGTACATGGTACCCCTACCCATTCACCTAGGGAAAAAGTGTAAGTAATAAAACACACTACACAGGTTTTTAAAATAGTTTATTAAACAGCTCCGGGGGGGATCTTCCTCCGGCTTCGGGGGTCCCTCCGCTTCATCTTCTCCCGGCGTCCGGTTGGTTCTTCTCCCGGTGTTCCAGTTCTTCGGCCGGCTCCTCTGCTGTCTTCAGGTAGCTCTCTTGCCAGCAGAGGTCCGGACTCCTGGGCTTCTGGGCTTCTGGGCTTCTTCTCTTCTCTTCTCTTCTCCAGATGTTGACACGACGCTCTCTCCGGCTGGACTGCTCTCCGAGGGCTGCGTTGTGACTTATATAGGCGGAGACCCCGCCCCCTTTTGATGTCACAGTCCCTGGGCATGCTGGGACTGTGACGTTTTAGGGGGCGTGGTCACTGGGTGATGTTGACCACGCCCCCTAAAACGTCACAGTCCCAGCATGCCCAGGGACTGTGACATCAAAAGGGGGCGGGGTCTCCGCCTATATAAGTCACAACGCAGCCCTCGGAGAGCAGTCCAGCCGGAGAGAGTGTCGTGTCAACATCTGGAGAAGAGAAGAGAAGAGAAGAAGCCCAGAAGCCCAGAAGCCCAGAAGCCCAGGAGTCCGGACCTCTGCTGGCAAGAGAGCTACCTGAAGACAGCAGAGGAGCCGGCCGAAGAACTGGAACACCGGGAGAAGAACCAACCGGACGCCGGGAGAAGATGAAGCGGAGGGACCCCCGAAGCCGGAGGAAGATCCCCCCCGGAGCTGTTTAATAAACTATTTTAAAAACCTGTGTAGTGTGTTTTATTACTTACACTTTTTCCCTAGGTGAATGGGTAGGGGTACCATGTACCCCATACTCATTCACATAGGGTGGGGGGCCGGGATCTGGGGGCCCCCTTATTAAAGGGGCTCCCAGATTCCGATAAGCCCCCGCCCGCAGACCCCGACAACCAACGGCCAGGGTTGTCGGGAAGAGGCCCTTGTCCTCATCAACATGGGGACAAGGTGCTTTGGGGTGGGGGGCCCCGCAGGGCGCCCCCCTCCCCCAAAGCACCCACCCCCTATGTTGAGGGCATGCGGCCTGGTACGGTTCAGGAGGGGGGGGGCGCTCGCTCGTCCCCACCCCCTTTCCTGACCGGCCAGGCTGCGTGCTCGGATCGGGGTCTGGTATGGATTTTAGGGGGGACCCCACGCCGTTTTTTCGGCGTAGGGGGTTTCCTTTATAATCCATACCAGACCTAAGGGCCTGGTATGCCCCGCGCTCGCCGCAATAGGAAAATGTGTTTTTCCTATTGCAGCGAGCGCGAGATGCAATACCCTGCCCTCGTGTCGTATCTGGTCCGTCGGACCAGCATACACACGAGCGGGCTTTCCGTCGGACCAGCACACACACGAGCGGACTTTCCGCCCGAAACTGAGTCCGGCGGAAAGATTTAAAACTTTCTTCAAATCTAGGTCCGGCGGGCTTTTGGGAAAAAGTCCGCCGGCGCCTACACACGGGCGGATTGTCCGGCACACTCTGGTCCGCCGGACTAAGTATGCCGGAAAGTCCGACCGTGTGTACGCAGCATAAGTATTTCCAGTACAAGAGAGGACCCCTTGGCAAAGTTAATGGTAAGAATGGAATTTAGCTTTAAGGGAGAGTACAGCTCAGGCTTATAACTTGTTCTTTAACCAAGGATTCTTGGCCCAGAGTCATGGCTAGACCCCTATGTTCCAACAACTAGTGAATACTATCTCTTCTGCCCAACTGTTAGCAATCTCCTCTCCATCAACCACCATTGGACTTCCAGAAACTTGCTCTTGATCTCTTGAATTGTTTGACTTTGCCTGAGTTTAGGCCTGCTGGCTCAACTAATTAATGCGTTGGTGGTACTTTGGAGAAGCAGGTATTGTAGCATCTGCTGTTTTCTTTTCTTTTTGCTTTGTACTTTTTGCCATGCAAAACTGTGTTGTTGGTTCCACCCTTCCCAAATACACACCATTGCTTATTAAAACAAACATGTTTTATCACATCTTGTTCGATCTCCTTTGTTTAGAATAAGCTAAGAAATTGCAGGAAATGAAGTTCTGTCAGTAACCGCAATATATTGCGATGAAGTGAGTTTACATTTTGTCCAGACCTGAACCCTTTCTATTTTCTGGATACACGCCTTTGATACACTTTTGTTTCCAAAGAACACAGAAAAGCTGTTCATGGATGACAGTTGCTCAGATGGGTTTTTTTTTTTTGCTGACTAACCGAAGCTGTTTCTGTCAATTAATTTTAAAAAGCTTCTTTTTCATAAAAAACATCTTGGAGTAATTACTGTATGTTACAATTATGCCATGGAATGTTAAAAAACGATATTTGGTTTACTCTAAATTCTATTTACACATATGGAAAACAGTTGGACTTTTTATTATTACTGTTAATACCAAGCATGTTGGACCAAAGGAACCAAAAGATGCATGACAGGGTGGTTTTGTTTACTCAGATGATGACATGATAGTGAAGCATTTCGTATATAGAGCCCTTATTTACCCCCTTTGCTCTCTGTGTCACTCGTTCTATACTGGGCTCTTCAAACTTTCTTAAAAAAGGACCACTTTACTGTCATTCAGACTTTAGGGGGTCAGACTGTGCCCAGGGGGAGTAAACAATGCCCAATCGTTGGTATTAGGGGGAGAAATAGTTGGTGTCAGTGGAGGAATAGTGCCCAATTTTTGTTGTCAGTGGAAGGAATTATACCCCATTGTTGGTGTCAGTAGAAGGAACAGTGCCCTACTGTGTCAGTGGTAGGAATAATGCCTCAAGGGCCAGATAAAGTCAAGCAAAGGGCCACAGTTTGGAGACCACTGCTCTAAATCATATGTTCTATAAAAAGATACACTGTTGTGTTGCTTCTGGGGTGTCCTTGTCTGTTCTCTATCTTCTTAAGGCCCCTTTTACATTGGGGGGATTCTGTTCTGACCAGCAGGAGATCAGCTCACAGATTCCCTGATGATCGGAGAAGAGTGGGCAGATGACACATCTGCATCTGCTCAATTTCTGCAGAACGTACACGGACAGAGCCTGCTCTGCTCTATGGGAGGACAGGAGTAAACAGACTGTCCATTTACACCTGACTACCCTCCGATCCCCTTCCGGAGGTAATGCATGAACCTTCTGATCAGGCGGACCAGATTGGATCACCCATGTGGAAGGGGCTAAAGGTCAGCTGAACCCCAAAACAAAAATCTAATATATTGTAGCTTAACAGTCTATAGATGTGGTGGCCATAGTAGTTTTTATTTTTCAGGCAGAGAATATTTACAAGTACAGAAAATTTTGTTGATTTTGCTGGAAATCCAGTGTCCTTGTCATTGGCTGTGAATTGAAATAGTAGCACAAATAAATGTTCAGTGGATTAATTTGCCCAAACCAGGATTTGACCTGGATCAGGCACAGTCAGTTTCTCAAAGTGAATTCCATAATATGATGGGTTCAGAAGAAAAATGTGTTAGAGTTAGACATTTTAAAAGTAAAGGTGCCCCATAACCAAATGTTATGATTGAGATCAATCATAACTTGGTAATTTTTCTAGCTCCTTATGAGTCAGTCTATAAACCTTTGAACATAATATAATCCTATCTAGAGAGATATTGATATTATTTTTTCATTTCAAATGTTCTTAAAACATCTAAACCAAGGAACATAACTTTAATATTTTGCAGCCTACCAGTCTTTAGACCTGGTAGTTGCCTTAATTTTTACTTTTTTCAGGCTTTCTCCCCTTAACTTTCAGAGCAGAGGAGACTGCCACTTGTTGGGGAAGCAAGAAATAGGGTAAGTTCTTCTCTGTTACACTCCTGTAGACTAAAGTCTTAGGGAAAGGAGAGCCACACAATACTGATTTTTTAAAAGCTGCTTGGAGTTTAGCTTTAATGCTGGGTACTTTAATGACAAATAGAGTATTATGGATTTTATAAAGAGAGTTGCTGACTGTCAGTCAGCAGCACCCCTGCTCTGCTCTGCCACGCTCACTGGAGCACTGAGCTGTGGAGATGCTGAGACGCCTATCAGTCTAGGCACCTGGCGGATCCAGACTTCCGAAGTCGGGATGACACTGTGCCTGAACTGATGGCAGTGACATCAGCAGAGACTGGACCTCAGACCGGTCTCTGCTGAAAACGCCTGTGACCCTTAGGCGAAGCCCAGTCGAATGAGCTCAGGCTGGACTTCTCCTTTAAAGCACCACTTGCTGGCTAGAAAAAGATGATATGTGTTTACAATATTTTAAAAAATAGTCCTTACAATGATAAACAAAGAAATATATACAAAACCGATATATATTCCCAATGTCTGCAGTAAAGAAGACTCAGGTCAACCCGGGTGTGCAGGCTGTTTGGTAGAATTGTGTAAATCTCAGGTCGGGATAGACTAAAATAGAATTAATTTGGTAGCATTCTGCCTGTTAGCTTTAATTGATATACTTATTCTAACATGTGAAAGGATAGAGTATGGAAGGATTAGACCCCTGCCAAGTTTTTTATGGCTGTCTGTGTCACCACTGGGTAGATTCACCTTCATGTATTTCGCTTGCTGTTGTCCCTAAGACAGAAAGTCATAGAAAATCCAAAATCACCATACCTGGTAGTAAAGGTGAATCTTCCAGTGGGATTACTTGTTCTGGTGATAACTGTCTAAGAAGGGCTTTACCCTCACTTTGAAGAGATTTTTTCTCAATTCTCATTGCATGTCCCGGACACTAAGTAAAGGGAACTTTGTATAATGCAACATAGACAGCAGAAAAAAAGACTTAACTCTTCTCTACTCTAGCCAAAACTAAATTCCGATACATTTTAACACAATCTTAGTTGCATTAAGTTTATCTGTAATGCCAGACAGACTGGACATTAATGATACTGTTTAGGTGCTCTTTTGATTTATAACTTATGTATTTGGGGATTACTAACTGCAGTAATATAGTGTGGGTTGCTATCTTGATTATATTTATATAGACTTTTATCTAACTCTGAATTCTGCACTTCTTTGGGCTATTGCTAACTTTCTAATTTCATGTTTGTATTGCAATGTATTTGCAGAATTTGGTTTGCTATCATTTCAGCTATTTAATTTTTATATTAATTATTCATTAATTAAAAGTTGCTTTGTTTTTTACCTAGGATGTAAATGACGGGGTGTCTTTCAGTGCTCTGGCCCATCTCTTAATGGTGTATTAAATCTAAAACCAAAAATGTAATATATTGCAGCTTACAAATAATTAGATGTGGTGGCTGCATCCGTTTTCTTAACTTTTTTCCCTCTGTTTTCACTTGGTGATGTGGCCAGTAGCACAGCTCTTGCATTAGAGTGCCTCTATTCTGGATAAAGGAGCACAGGGGACACCTTTGGACAGCAGAATTGTCAGTTTGGGGGTAAGAGGAGTGTTGCATGTACTAGTAGAATTAGATACACTAACACATTGAAGCAAAAGTTCAGCTGACACTTTATAAGCAGTTACAGCAAATCCTTTTGTTTCCTTTTGGGATAAACATTTTATATAAATAAATAAAAGCTGATCATTGTAAGCACCCTGCCAGTGTTAAATGGTTTGTCTCATCCCTGTAACTGATACACCTGGAAGAAAGCTTGTTCTTTTGAAAAACAACAGCCTTACTGGCAGGGACACCAGAAAATAGAAGACAGAAAGCCTAAAAAAGAAAATGAATGTAGTCATCACATCTAAGAATTGGTATGCTGCATCATAATAAATGCTTGCTTTTGGTACCATGGTATTTTTGGTCTCATCAATGTACTGGAATTACTTCTTGTATGATATACAGTATATATATATATATATATATATATATATATATATATATATATATATACACACACAGTGCCTTGAAAAAGTATTCATACCCCTTGAAATTTTCCACATTTTGTCATGTTACAGCCAGAAATTTAAATGTATTTTATTGGGATTTTATGTGATAGACCAACACAAAGTGACACTAAATTGTGAAGTGGAAGGAAAATGATAAATGGTTTTCCATTTTTTTTTATGAATCTGAAAAGCATGGTAAGACTTGAAAATTGCTATTCACAGACATTCTCCATCCAATAGCGCTTGAGCTATTTTGAAGAATGAGCAAAAATGTCACTCTCTAGATATACAAAGCTGGTAGAGACATCCCCAAAAAGACTTGCAGCTGTAATTGCAGCGAAAGTATTGACTCAGGGGGGGCTGAATACAAATGCACGCCACATTTTTCACATATTTATTTGTAAAAATTTTTGAAAACCATTTATCATTTTCCTTCCACTTCACAATTATGTGCCACTTTGTGTTGGTCTATCACATTAAATCCCAATAAAATACATTTACATTTTTGGCTGTAACATGACAAAATGTGGAAAATTTCAAGGGGTGTGAATACTTTTTCAAGGCACTGTACGTATATATATATATATATATATATATATATATATATATATATATATATATATATATATATATTAGATTTTTATAAGGCTTATTGTTGTAGTTATTGAGAATTACTAAAATCAATGTATCTTTTTTTCATTTTCATATATATGTATTTTCCATATTGTATAGATTTTTTACCCATGTACACGTTATTCTATATTGCTATTTAATGAAATATTATGAATTTTATTTTTTTTTCTATGGAGAAACCTGGGGTCTACTCCAGTGAGTATTTCCATACCCCATCACTGATATATGTACATATATTATTGCAAGTTGATATTTAAAGAATGGGGATAGTTTTGCAAGTGTTTTTTGGGTGAGGTTTCAATAAAGTATTTGTATTTTTTTTAGATTAAAACTACTATGTATCTATGTAGATAATTGTTATATTTTACATGCTAGAATGATCAAAACAAATAATAAATAGAAAGTTTCAATAAATGCTGTTTATAAAGTGGCAAATGTGACATCCATTAAACATTTACTGCATGTGAATCAATTGCTGTAGTTTAAAACAAATTCAAAGGGAAGATTTAAATAGCATATTCACTACTTGATAAATATACCTCAATGAAATGAATTTGATAAAGTAGAAGAGAGTCTCCACTTAGGTTAGTGAATACAATTTCGTTTTGTTCATGCAAAATGCTCAAGCATGTGCATAATAATTAATTTTACAAAAAAATGAATTTTGCCTTACATTTAATTGAATGGTTACAGCAGGGTTTGATTTACTAATAAATTAGGGCATGCTCACTTTGCATAATTCATTTTTACTTAGCTGAGTGAATCTGGTGCAGCTGTGCATGGTAGCCAATCAGCTTCTAACTTCAGCTTGTTCAATTAACCTCCCTGGCGGTATTCCGGAGTCTGGCTCGGGGTGAGATTTCAGTACCAAAAGCGGTAACCCCGAGCCAGACTCGGGATCGCATTGCAGGATCCATGTAGAGGTTACTTACCTTGTCCCCTGGATCCTGCGATGTCTCCCCGCCGTGACTCGCTCGATTCACAGTGCCGAGCTCCGTTCCCTGCGCACGTTGCGACGCACGGGGACGGAGTTTGACGCCAAATTCAAAAAGTAAAAAACACAGTATAGATACAGTATACTGTAATCTTACAGATTACAGTACTGTATCAAATAATTACACATCCCCTTTGTCCCTAGTGGTTTGTCCAGTGCCCTGCATTCAGTTTTATATTATAAATACTATTCTTTCTGCCAGGAAACTGGAGATTGTCCATAGCAACCAAAAAATGTCCGTTTACATCAAAAGTGCTTTTAGACCAGCTAGAAAACAGTGATAATAAATTAGAATCACTTGCAGAATTGAGCGATAGTGAATTGTGGGGAAATCCGTCATCAAACACTAAAAGTAGCGAAAGCGACAATTCTGCAACTGAGCAAATTTCCGTGTTTTTGATTTGATTACATTATTGAATAATTTTAATTATTATTATATTATTATTTGTTATAATTATTTAAAGTTATTTATTATATTATAATTTTTGGTTTCATTTTTTCAAACTTTATCATACCCGGGATGTCTACTAGACTCTTGTTTGGACAGATTTAAGTGAGTTATTCCTAAGAATTACAGGCCTACAATGTAAAATGCCAAATTTCCGTGCAAATAATTGTACCGATTTCAGCATCAAAAATCTGAAATAATCATACCGCCAGGGAGGTTAAAGTGAAGTTCCACCCATTTTTACATGTTGCTTATACCAGAAAGCCCAGTACAGTTATAATTGGCTATCCTTTTTTTTTTTGTTTGTTTGTTTTTTCTAAATCCCTTTTATTCCTGTATACAGGCGGCACTTCTGGTCCTGGTCGCCTAGGCAATTTAGTCATTAGGCGACTCCTGGGATATTGGCACCATCTATGCCAGGAGTGTTGGAGCGCCTAATAGTGAATTCTCGCGGTATTTCAGGACTGGAAATTATGCGATCGGGAGGAGTTAGGTACCATTTTTGAGAACTAGGATCTGCCAGGAGGAAGTACAGACGATGTGTTGGGGACACCGCCAGATTACTGCGCAGATGCAAGATCGGGAGGTGCATGCTGGATAGCCAGCTGCACCTAATCCCAGAAATACACAGGAGCGGAGTTCAGATGCCCACATCCTCGATGGCCCCTGCCTGCTTCCGAGATATAAAAGTAACAAGCATTAAGACAGTTAGGACAGTATCCAAACATTAATGTACAAGAACTAACAATCATGGGGGAGCTTTAAAAAAACAAAATGATTATGTGGACTGAAGCTCCGCTTCAAGCTTGGACAATAAATCTAGAAGCTGATTGCTTACTAAGCACAGCTTCACCACAATCTGTGTGCAGTAATTTTCATAAATCTCCCCCACTTTACTCCTTTAGTAGATCAACCCCATAGATGGCCTTAGTTAACATACTAAGCTAAGTTATTATTCTCTACTCCCTTTGTAAATCAACCTCACTGATTTAAAGTTGCTATTTAGTCTACTGTTACTAAATTAGTATATTAGCAAAATGTTCTTACTGCTGATACGATTTCAAATGTTAACATAAGATTCTTATTATGTGGAAAGTTGTATGTTCATGATTTCATGGCTTTTTACCCATAAATAACAGACATATTAGACTTCTGCTTAGTTAATACCTTGGTGGATTCCACTTGGGTTTTCAAAGCTCATGCATGCTTGGAGCAGATCCCAGCCAGCAGGGATTACTGGTGGCAATCTCCCCCCAATAGACTTTAATTTTTTCAGAGATAGCAAGGTTTAAATAATTTGCTTTTCTAATAGCTGAGTATAATATTATTCCAGGGCTGCATGTCATCCACTGAGCTTTAACAGTATTAAAGTGCATCTGTATTTGTACTAGTCAAAGTAGATTTACAGTGTACCCAAAATGTACTTGGCATGCACCTCTTGAAATCCCCTGTACAGCAGAGCTTAGACTGGGAGAGGAAGACACAGTATAAGCAGCCAATTATTATTTCTGCAGCCCCAGTAGGCCGCCTGCCCTGGGGTCGCTTTGCAGGGCCGATCCTGGGTGGGCGCAGGTGCCGCAAGCTGAGACAGAAGGGGGGAGCCCAGGGCTGACACTACCATGAGTCCTGCTGGGTCCATTGGGCTGCCTCTGAGGGGAAGGGTGGGTGAGCGCTGCTGGATTACACAGAGTGGGGATCTCCCACTTACCCGGTGGCTGCTGTCATACAGTCCTGTCCTGTCTCCTGGACCAGCTCCTATGATAGACAGCACACTGGTCCAATGCCAGAAAGTGTGACGTTCATTGGTGGCTCTCCTCTCTCTAATCCCCATACACTGATGAGGCTGCATTGATGGGCACTGATGAGGCTGCATTGATGGGCACTAGTGAGGCTGTGCTAATGGACACTAGTGAGGCTGAGCTGATAGGCAATGATCGGACTGCATTAATGGGCACTGGCGAGGCTGAGCTGATGGGCACTGGTGAGGCTGCATTGATGGGCACTGATCAGGCTGCATTGATGGGCACTGATCAGGCTGCATTGATGGACACTGGTGAGGCTGCATTGATGGGCATTGATCAGTCTGCATTGATAGGCACTGGTGAGGTTGCATTGATGGGCACTGGGGAGGCTTCATTGATGGGCACTGATGAGTCTGCACTGATGGGCACTGGTGGTGCTGCATTGATGGGCACTGATCAGGCTGCATTGATGGGCACTGATAAGGCTGCACTGATAAGCACTGATGAGGCTGAGCTGTAGGGCACTGTGAGGCTGCATTGATGGGCACTGGTTAGGCTGCATTGATGGGCACTGATGAGGCTGAGCTGATGGGCACTGGTGAGGCTGCATTATTTGGCACTGGTGAGGTTGCATTGATGGGCAATGATCAGGCTGCATTGATGAGCACTGGTGAGGCTACATTGGATGGGCACTGGTGAAGCTGCATTGATGGGCACTGATCAGGTTGTATTGATGGGCACTGATGAGGCTGCACTGATGGGCACTGATGAGGCTGAGCTGATGGGCACTGCTGAGGCTGCATTGATGGGCACTGATGCAGCTGAGCTGATGGGCACTGCTGAGGCTGAATTGATGGGTATTGGTGAGGCTGCATTGATGGGCACTGATCAGGCTGCATCGATGGACACTGGTGAGGCTGCATTGATGGACACTGATCAGGCTGCATTGATGGACACTGGTTAGGCTGCATTGATGGACACTGGTGAGGCTGCATTGATGGGCACTGATGAGGCTGAGCTGATGGGCACTGGTGAGGCTGCATTGATGGGCACAGATCAGACTGCATTGGATGGGCACTGGTGAGGCTGCATTGATGGACACTGGTGAGGCTGCATGGATGGACCCTTGTCAGGCTGCATTGATGGGCACTGATCAGGCTGCATTGATGGGCACTGATGAGGCTGCACTGATGAGGCAGAGCTGATGGACACTGATGGGGCTGCATTGATGGACACTGGTGAGGCTGCATTCATGGGCACTGATCAGGCTGCGCTGATGGGCAATGATGAGGCTGCGCTGATGGGCACTGGTGATTATAATACACTTTTCAAATGTGCTTTAAAATGGTTTTCCTTTTTATGAACAAGAAAATAATGACGTTATGCTGTTGGGCTGCAATAATAATGCTATGGGGCTGGTATTAAATTATTTCCAGGGCTGGTTTTTATTCCCAGTCTGGCCCTGCCCATGTGCTAATAAGGAGAATGATGATAAACGAGAGAGCAGAGTGACATGGATTAGCCATCAGTTTGCTGAGTCTCCATTAACTGATCAGCCACAGGCTCAGGGAGGGACTAGACCTGTAAGTGCTACTTAACTGCAATAGAGAAGAATCAGGTCTGCTGCCCTTGCAGACGGGACTGTGCTATGTGACAGAGCTGTGTAAATCACAGAACTGGTAAATGGGAATACAAACCTTTGGTGGGTAAAACAGCTTCCATATGCTGTATGTACTCCATGTGTGCATTTAACTGCTTGCCTTTAAGTGAATATAACACACATGTGGACCAATCCAGCTGATGCATTTATAATAACCTTTATTGAATTGCAAACATCATTTTTGAAAGTAAACACAAAAAGCAGCAAGTAGTACAAAGTAATTATAATACTACATGCCGTGTACCTTAGTGAATTGAGAAAAAATGTTTGTTATCAGTGTTTCATCTACTGATTTTATAGTAGTATTCACATTCACTTGAATTGGTTATTAATACATTTTGATACTAAGAGCAACTTATTCTGAACAGCCAAGTGTCAGACTGTGATATTAATGTGCCGAACAAATCAGTTCCTTAAATTTCAAGGATCACACAATTATCTCACTTGAGTGCTGTAAACTGGCTCCCAGCTGGGCCATATACATATTTTAATTTGTACGACTTACAGAGTTTAGTCATAAAAGCCTCCTCTGCTTGATACACTTTTACTAATATTGTGCCCTCTTTCCATATCCTCAATGTGCTGTGACGCACTTCAATTTCCATTTTCATCTTAGGTTACAATGCCTCCTAAAATCTTTGGCAAAGCCGACTCTGTAGCACTGCATTATCAGCCTTTGGTTTTTGGAGAAACGTCTGGAAAATATCTAAATTTAGTTTTGTTGGAACAATGTTTGCACACCTCCTTGTCTGCCTCCAATTTATGTTCATGTGAAAAACATCCCATTAAATCTCTGAAAGGTAATAATAAATGTAGAGTTTAGAGTGGACATCCACCACTTTGTATATTAAAGAAATGCCTTGCTACATACTCTTTGTAGGTCATTATAATCTAATCATAATATAGTTTACGAAAAATGTTAACCTAGAGGCATAAAAAGAAGCCATACGTCCCTGATACGCAATTTAAAATGAATTTTCAGCACAGAGCTACTGTCACTGATGCCCTAACTCAGAGGTCCAGATCACACTTACCCTTCTTGTAATCCTAACACTAAAGCCGCGTACACACGAGTGGAATGTCCGACAGAAAAAGTCGGACGGAAGCTTTTCATCGTCTATTCCAATCGTGTGTGTGCCTCATCGGACTTTTTTTCCCGAAAATTCTGATGGACCTAGAAATAGAACATGTTCTAAATATTTCCGACGGAACCAACTCCTATCGGGAAAACCGCTCGTCTGTATGCTGTTCCGACGGACGAAAAACGGCGCATGCTCTGAAGCAAGTCCGAGACAGTAGCTATTGGCTATTGAACTTCCTTTTTCTAGTCCCGTCATACGTACTGTACGTCACTGCGTTCTGGACGTTCAGACTTTGGTCAGACTTTGGGTTGGCTGTGTGTAGGCAAGACCGCTTGAATGGAATTCCATCAGAGTTCCGTCGGAGAAACCTTTGGTGTTTATTCTGACGGCAAAACCAGTTGTGTGTACGTGGCATAACCCTACCATTAAGCCTCCCGGTAAGCTGAACAATAATTCTATCACTAATCCTCCCTTAAACCCTAAAATTATTTCTATGAATAAACTTCCTTGAAACCCTAAAACAACCCTACCACTAAACCTCCTTGTAACCCTAACAGTAATTCTTCCACTAAGCCTGCCCATATTCCAAAGGCTAACCCTACCACTAAGCCTCCCTGTAACGTTAACACCTATCCCACCTTCAAGCCTTCCTGTGACTCTAATGCCCCGTACACACGGTCGGATTTTCCGATGGAAAATGTCCGATCGGAGCGTGTTGTCGGAAATTCCGACCGTGTGTGGGCTCCATCGGACATTTTCCATCGGATTTTCCGACACACAAAGTTGGAGAGCAGGAGATAAAATTTTCCGACAACAAAATCCGTTGTCGGAAATTCCGATCGTGTGTACACAAATCCGACGGACAAAGTGCCACGCATGCTCAGAATAAATAAAGAGATGAAAGCTATTGGCCACTGCCCCGTTTATAGTCCCGACGTACGTGTTTTACGTCACCGCGTTCAGAACGATCTGATTTTCCGACAACTTTGTGTGACCGTGTGTATGCAAGACAAGTTTGAGCCAACATCCGTAGGAAAAAATCCTAGGATTTTGTTGTCGGAATGTCCGAACAAAGTCCGACCGTGTGTATGCCCTATAACACAAACCCTACAGCTAAGCCTCCCTATACCCCAAACCTTGTAACCTTGTAAAGTCTACAGAGGGTTAAAGTGATTGTAAAATCTCATTAAAAAAATAAAAATAACAAAAATGTTATACTTACCTCCTCTGTACAGTTGGTTTTGCACAAAGCAGCCTGGATCCTCCTCTTCTCGGGTCCCTCTTCACTTCTCTTAGTCCAACCTCCCTGTTGAGTGCCCCCACAGCCAGCAGCTTGCTATGGGGGCACCCGAGCCGAGTCACAACTCCGTGTGTCCATTCAGACACAGAGCCCTGACCCAGCCCCGTCCCTCTCTCCTGTGATTGGCTAATTGACTTTGATTGACAGCCGCAGTAGCCAATGGCACCTCTGCTGTGTCTCAGCCAATCATAGTTACATAGTTACATAGTAGGAGAGGTTGAAAAAAGACACAAGTCCATCAAGTCCAACCTATGTGTGTGATTATATGTCAGTATTACATTGTATATCCCTGTATGTTGCGGTCGTTCAGGTGCTTATCTAATAGTTTTTTTAAACTATCAATGCCCCCCGCTGAAACCACCGCCTGTGGAAGGGAATTCCACATCCTTGCCGCTCTTACAGTAAAGAACACTCTACGCAGTTTAAGGTTAAACCTATTTTATTCTAATTTTAGTGAGTGGCCACGTACTTATTAAACTCCCTTCTGCAAAAAAGTTTTATCCCTATTGTGGGGTCACCAGTACGGTATTTGTATATTGAAATCATATCCCCTCTCAAGCGTCTCTTCTCCAGAGAGAATAAGTTCAGTGCTTGCAACCTTTCTTCATAACTAATATCCTCCAGACCTTTCTTTGTACTCGCTCCATTTCCAGTACATCCTTCCTGAGGACTGGTGCCCAGAACTGGACAGCATACTCTAGGTGAGGCCGGACCAAAGTTTTGTACAGTGGGAGAATTTTCGTTTTATCTCTGGAGTTAATCACCTTTTAAATACATGCCAATATTCTGTTTGCTTTGTTAGCAGCAGCTTGGCATTGCATGCCATTGCTGAGCCTATCATCTACTAGGACCCCCAGGTCCTTTTCCATCCTCGATTCCCCTAGAGGTTCACCCCCTAGTGAGTAGATTGCATTTATATTTTGCCACCCAAATGCATTATTTTAAATTTTTCTACATTAAAGCTCATTTGCCATGTAGTTGCCCACCCCATTAATTTGTTCAGATCTTCTTGCAAGGTTTCCACATCCTGCAGAGAAGTTATTGCCCTGCTTAGCTTAGTGTCGTCTGCAAATACAGAGAATGAGCTGTTTACCCCATCCTCCAGGTTGTTTATGAACAAATTAAACAGGATTGGTCCCAGCACAGAACCCTGGGGGACCCCACTTCCCACCCCTGACCATTCCAAGTATTCAGGAGTAGAGTCCCGAATGGCTAAGACACTCGTGGACATCACTGGAGAGAGATGGGGCTCAGGTAAGTATTGGGGGTGCTGGGGAGGTTGCTCTTTACAACTCCTTTAAAGAAGCTCATTTCAACTTTTCTGACCCGCTGTTGTGCCAAAGAAAGGCTCCTCATTTGTGTCAATGAAGGTTGAGAGCCCCTTAAAGTCCCATTAAGGGGTCTCTGCCTTCATTTTAGTACTAATTAGGATGTTGGCCTAATTTCTCTCTGATCACACTTTCATCATTTAACCTCAGTGAACAAATAATGTTCAAATACACAAAAACTAGGTGTGCCCATTTGTTAAACAGATGGAATACAGAAGGTCACTGCAGTGGTGGCCAGCACGTAAGTGTTTAATGTTACAGTGGGGGTGAGCACAGAGATAGGCATTGGTGTTGACTGAAGTGGGGGAATGCAGGAGGGGTAGTGAGAGCAGTGGGGCAGAGTGGGGGTCAGGTGCTGCGGTGAGTGGGGTTAGAGTGTAGGTTAGATGCCAAGGGGGGAGAATGAGGATCAGCTGCAGTAGTGAGAGCCAAGGTAGAGACAGAATTGGTGTGAGGGTGTAATGGGTGGTTCAGGCGTGGTTAAAAAGGGGTGCAAGCACAGTGGTGACAGAAAGGAGTGCTGGCACAGTAGTGGTGATGAAAGGAGGTGGGCATTACAGTGGTGAAAGAGGAGTGCACAGACTGCATAGATGAGCAGTGCTGGAGATAAGAGCAGTGGGCAGGAGGTGCAGAGGTAAGCTTTGGACATTTGGACAAGGGGTGTTGAGGTAGGTGAGAATTTCAGAGGTTAGCTGTGGGAAAGAGGGGCAGAGATTGGGGAGGGCGATGCAGGGATGCATGGTGAAGGAGAGGTGAGCTGGGGAAGAGAGGTGCAGAGGTGAGTGGTGGAAAAGGTGGGCAGGGGATGCAGAGGTGAGCAGTTGAAGAAGGGTGCACAAGATAATGGCAGAAGAGGAATGCTGGGGAGAAAAAGATAAGTGGTGAATAAGGAGGGAAGGTTGGTTCTAGTGGGTGCAGAAGTGAATGGTGAAAGAGGGGTGCACAGGTGATCTTTTTATTGTATGTTACATGCCTATGGCAATTTCATTATACATTATACATTATACATTTAACATAGTGTATCACGCCATTTTGCGTCACACCACAATAAAGATCCAACATTTCTTAAATTTTGGGCGATTGAGAAGTATAAGCCGCATTGGAGAGGGAGTAACAAAATAAGACAACTCAGCAAAAGTGAGTCCAGATGGATCTTTGAGATGGACACTTTTGCACCAAAAGGCCTTAATATTGAATTTGATTTGAATTGTTTTATTTCAGACTCCTGAGTTCTTTTATATTTTTAGATTTTTTAATAAAATGAAAAAAAATTTTTTGAAAAATGTTTTTTTAAAAGATCTTTTTAAATATTTTTAATGATATGAATTTTACTATAAATTTTTCTAGATATGTTTTTATTTAATACGATTTAATTAATAAGTTACAAATATGCGTTTTTATTAGAATTCTGTAGATGTATTGTATGGTATTGGAACATATATCTTTAGTGATGATTGTAATTTAATACATGTGATTATCCACTAGAGGGAGTATTTTTTCGGGAATAAACACTGCTATATCTGAAGTAATACATGTATTTAACCATGTAAGGCGGTAGATAATCAGCCGGAATTTTAGCAATATGGATTGTATAATATTGTTTTTTCTAAGTACTATTAAGGTTGTCTCTATGTATATTTATAAAAGAATGTTTTTAAATAGTTTTTAATATGAAATTTAATAAAATATGGGAGCGCTGAAACAACATGATGATTCCAATAATCACCGCTAAGTCTCCTTGGTTACCAGGACGCTTGTATGTGTATAAAGATGGAGGTATTGCGATCACATGGTTACCCTTGATAAAGTCACGTGACATGTGACGCAAAGCGTCGGAAGGAGCCAGGTGACGTCATCCGATACACAGTGCCAGCGGTGAGAGGAAGGAAAACAAGATGTACGTAGAGGGTTCTTTACTGTAAGAGCAGTAAGGATGTGGAATTCCCTTCCACAGGCGGTGGTCTCAGTGGGGAGCATTAATAGCTTCAAGAAACTATTAGATTAGATAATCACCTGAATGACCGCAACATACAGGGATATGTAAGGTAATACTGACACATAATCACACACATAGGTTGGACTTGATGGACGTGTGTCTTTTTTCAACCTCACCTACTATGTAACTATGTAAGATCTTTCCTGTTTGTCTCATGAAGCGCTGTTTGTTCTTTCTAAATGTGAGTGCATATATTGTTGGTGCAGACGATCGTATATGATAGGTACACTGCGCAATGATATTTTTCTTTTCTCTTGTTACAAAATACCCTGGAATACGCAGTAGGAAGATTTTTTATTTACCATCACAGCAAACTTCAGAACTCTGCAGTGCCGTTCTTGATTGGCTAATTGAAGATAGGTGGCTGAGACGTTTTTGAATTGTTTTTTCTATCTAACATATTGAGTATAATTGTCTGGTGTATGGAGGATTGAGATTATTACAAGTTTTTGCTGCTATCCTTTTTATGTACTTTTATCTGGAATTTCGTATGAAGATATATATATTAATACCTTGGCAGTTTTGGTGGGACTTTGATTTTATATCACTATTTTTTATTTTTGATAAATTTTGTTTTTTAATTTTTACTCTATATATATGGAAGTTGATTATTAGCGCACTTATATTTATTACAATTATTATTGTTTTTTTTGAGTGTTAATCAGAGCACTGTATCACATAAGAGCTGCTTTTAATCATTTGGATATTTCCTATAATTTCACGGATTTGGAGGCACATACATTTATATATATTTTTTTACTAATAATATTTTATCACATTTTATCACACATCACACTGAGTTTATTTACTTAGTTATCAGCGCTTTAGTAGACTTTTTTTATTATTATACAGTGCATATTCCTGACCAGAGCACTCTATATGCTGGGCTGTACATGACATACACCTGACCACGGCACTCTAGATGCTATATTGTAATGATACATTTCTGACCATGGAGTTCATTATCTCAGCAGGTACTGGTTGTTAAGTAATCCCCAACTTTTTAAATGAAGTTGCTTTTTAAGGTAGGCTTGGAGTGTTCGTTTTCTATTTTCTGTGTACAAAAAAGCATACATATTTCAAACCAAAAACTTTTCTTTTTTTGTACAGTGGGAAAGGATTAGAATGGAGAATAATCCTCACTTTCTGTCCTAAATACAATGGATTCATAAGACAGGAAGTGAGAGAAAATCTGCTACGAGAACATAGACAGAAATAAAATCTGCTAGGGCTTCTAGCCTTTCTCTATTCTGCTGACTTATTTGTGACCTGTCTGGTAAAATATAGGACAAGAAGTGACAGTAACTCGGAGCAAGATGGAACTATCCAGGCGATAAATATCATCCACTTGGCCTGTAGAAGGTGGAACAAATTTTCATAGGCCTCATTCACATGAGTGCTTACATTCAAAGTCCGTGAATGAGTCTGCATTCTGGGATGATCACTAGCACAGATGTCAAAATGGAACCAGCGGCTGTGTCATACACCTTCTGGCAGAACCTGACGTGTAGAGGGAAGCCTCTCGTACAGCCCCAGCTCTGGGACCACTGATGTTGCGACAGTGGCTGAGAGCGCATGACGGGGTATGAGTGCCTGTAAGATGTTGCATCAGCCATGGCAGTGGGTAGCAGATGTGTCGCCAGAGACAAGTCAGATCGCTGGAACAACAAATGGCAGCAGAGTCAGCAGACCCGGGACTGGGCAGATAGCAGGGGGCAGGTGCTTGACAGGCAGCTGGTAGGTAGCAGGTGCGGAAGGAGGCAGAGCAGGTCAGGGCAGGTAGGTAGCATTCAAGCAAGGTCAAGGCAAGCCAGGTCATTAACAGAAGTCAAACACAGGAACGGATGCAGAGTCGCGGGTAATAGCTGTAGATCCAACAGCAATTCACTAGTGCAGCTTCTGCACTTAAATAGGCAACTTGGCGCCAGGACTAGCCAATGCGTGTGCACCTAAAGGACCGCGCCTGCGCATTTGTGTGCGTCTCAGAGCATCACTTGCACTATAGCTGGTACTTCCCTGACAGGCTGTGTTTTTGTCTTCACTGCATTCCCATAGACATGAATGGGCTGCCTGCGCTCAGCACCTGGAAGCTCCAGCCACTTAAAAACAACTCCTATTCACAAACTATGGGTGTAAGTGCCTGTGTGAATGACATCTTAATCTCCACAGACATTGAGAAAGCATGCCACAGGGTTGAGTGGACCTTCCTTCGCCTAACTTTAGGAGTGATTGGACTCGGACATCACATACAGGCCTGCAATTGGTCCGTTCTATATGTCCACTTCAACACAGGTTAGGGTCAATAGTATCCTTATTACTCCCTTTTCCATCAGAAACTGTACTCACCAGGGTTGCCCACTCTCACCACTGATTTTCATTTGAACCCTTTTTTGCATCACATACGAGCAAACCCAAACATCTACAGAAGACAGGTCAGGAAATGTACACATAAAGTCTGTGCATATGCAGATGGCTTGCTTTTCTTTTTGTGTAATCGTTAAGAATATCCTTCCTAACCTAACCTGACCACAGAGTTTTTCACATACGGTGAGTTGACCAATTTCCATATTAACTAGAAATCGGAAGCTTTAGATCTAACCCTATTGTAGCCCACACTGCATAGAGTGAAGGCAAACTTTGCCTTCAAATGGGCTTCACCCCAGATTAGATGCAATGAAATCGTGTTGTCAAACAATCTTTCCTGACTTTTTGCCGAATACATTCGCTCTCTTTGTACAGAGGTGTGAACTTGGACTATGAAGAATTTTTAAGGGATGGGTTATCAATGTTATTAAGTAGAATGTCCTACCTCACATTCTTTACAATCCTTCAGATTATTCTGATCCATTTTCCTGTATCCTATCTCAAATCCCTCACTTGCACACCAGTATTCAAGCCTTAAGTCTTTCTTTGTTTCCTTATTCCAATTCTAGGGAACCCCAATTACCCCCACAGTCTCCAAGACAATGCATATATACCGCTCTATTAGTGGAACAAGTGTAGCGGAAAATATTTCTTAACAAACTCATCCTGGTTGTTCTCATTCCAGATGTCACAAGACACTGAGTTCTCCTCCTTAGGACCCATGCAATTTCTACAGGTCATCCACTTTCTCCAATCCATTCGACAAAGTTCTCACATGCCCTAACCCAATTTGCGAGCGAATGCCAGCTATCCAGACCAGTACAGTATACTTTCTCTCTTACAAATTGTTCCTCACAGAGTCCTCACAAACCCCACTTTGCTTTTTATTGCAACGGGAAAAGGATATCCACATACCCTTTCACCCGCGGCCCAATCTAAAATACTATATACTACGCCGTGTACCATAATGCAATGCATGAAGGTTGCAGAGCGCTGCAGTGCAGGTCCACTGGCACCTACCATACTTGTGCATTGTGCTGTTTGTTACAGTGATTTGAGGTAATCAGCAGTAAAATGAACATTATCGCAGCACATATGTCTGAAGGGAGCCTAAAGATTAACTATATATTTAATTGGAATTCCGTGCTTAGGTGTGTGCTGAGCTGCTGCCTCCCCAAAGAAAACTCAACAAATGAAGTCAAGTGATTAAGTTAAATAAAAAGAGGAAAGTGGCGCTGCCTTCCAGCTAACAAAAAAAAATCCCTGTCCAACTATTGGTATAGTGATAAGTGCAGGTGGCAATAGCATTTGTCAATGCCACCTGCACTTTATCACTATACCAATAGTCAGACAGGGATTTTTTTATGTTAGCTGGAAGACGGCGCCACTTTCCTCTTTTTATTTAACTTAAAGACTAACTATATTTTCAAATAACTTTGTAGCGCCCTCCTAAATTTAGGGCTGCTAGCCAAAATTTATTTTTTTTTGTTTCACTGCAGTCAGTGGAGCAGTGATTGACAGTTTTTGTCTGGTCAAGGTTTCCCAAGCTGTGTGTTTGATGTCTCTCATCTGCTTCTGGAAGAAGCTTCAGAATATAGGGCAGGGAGTGTCAAATGACCAGCATGAATATTTATCATGCCGCAGTCAATCCCTAGAAGATCGTTTCCAGAAGGTTGTTGTGGAGGTGATAAATGTCTGTAAGGCCTTTCCAAAGGCTTCTTTCCTCTTCAGGGAGGGTTCCAGTTCTCTTTCAATCTGGAGTACTGGCCTGGAGAAGAGTATTTTATCCCCTTCACTGAAGAGTGCTGTGTGGAAGCTGAGTGGCAGGACATTGCAAGACCTGGTTTTGGTACTCTTCGGAGTGCCTGCTGCTAGAGGGAATTGAGTGCCAAAGGTTACTGGATGGACTGGGTCTGCCCTTATAGAGACCTAGAGTTACTGTTCATTACCGATCACCTCAACTCAAGGCTGCTGCTACAGGATTAGTTCTAATGAGTTTGTCCTCATGTTGATATTTTTGATATTATTTAGAGTATTCTGAACCGCTAAATACCCTCCTGTGCATGTTTCTGTAATAAATTCACAAAAATACATTCCCTAGACTGAGCCTCTATTGTCAGTGTGTTTGGAATTGTGTCTGTGGCAGGCAAACTCTGTACTAGCAAGGGAGACCTCGGCATATTCTCATTGGGCAATGCAGTTCAGCAGCCTACACCATAATGGGTGGTGCTTCATGCAAGTGGATAACTTTTGCATTTAGGCCTATTAAGAACCCAGTACCCCTGGCATACTACCACTAGACCTCTGATTCTGACCCTTCTTCCCGGAGAAAGATTTCCTTCAGCCGCTTGGAAACCTGGGAGAGACCCCTTAAAGCCGAGGGCCTTCCGAGTTTCCTTGATGAATTGATAGTTGTGCATCTGGCAACTATGCTTCAGGTCAGGCAGTCAGTCCTCCAGCCTCAGGGGGAGCTGTGCACTTATGTGTGTTCCCAGGAAAAAGGAGAGGAAGTGCACACTTCCTGGTTAAGAGGAAGAAGGAAGCCAAAAACTGAGATGTTATTGTAAACTCAACAATTGCCTTAATTGCTACAGAACCCTTCCCATGCAGCAGGCTTTATTAAGAAATCAAACATATAAACAAATTCATTCAAGGATTGACCAAGTCAAAAAATTAATGGACTTTGTGGGCACATAATGAGAGAGAGAATCAGTAAAAAAGTACAAACAAGACTGTCTTCTCCCACAGGCTGAGGCGGGTGGTCAGCCCCACGGCTCGGCATACATTACTAGGCAACCCGACTGTCCTAATGTATTTTCTGCCCCTGGGGCTCAATGTGTATCACCACACACTAACCAAGGCTTTCACTACAAGTCCCAGAAGGACGCATTGAAAGCTCTATACCTCTACCAATGCCTCTCTTTATCCTGTGGCGGCAGATCACACCCCACCGTCTGAACCTTATTCCCATATTTTCTCCACCTCTCCATCGCCTTGATTTGGGTCAACCCCCATACAGATCCGTACTGGGGTTCAGTAATCGCTACAGGGAACTGTGCCTCGGGCGCACTCTGTGCCACACCGACCTCCTATTTTAGAGGCTCGTGGACGCATAACTCCACGCCTCCTCGGTTCCCCCTTGTTACACACATGCTTCACTCACGCTTACACCTTGCAAAGCGGATCTCACCGCTCTCCATTTACCCTTTATCCTTTTCCCTGCTCCCTTCCAATGGCGGCTACCTAAGACACTCACACACACGGAAAGATGCCACATTCTCAACAGCATGCCCTCAAATTATACTCTGTCAATATTAGGGGTCTGAACACTCCTGAAAAACGATCCAAACTCCATTACTCACTCAAACAATCTAAAGCACAAATCGCACTGATACAGGAAACACACTTTCGGATGGACTCCATCCCTAAACTACACAACAGTCACTTTCCCACGGTCTTTCATGCCTCCAATTCCAAGGCAAAATCTAAAGGGGTAACCATCCTCATTTTCAAACACTGTCCCTTCCAGGTGACTGACGTTCAAAGGGATCCGCTCGGCAGATTCCTTTTCATAAAAGGAAATATACACCAGAGGCCATTTACAATCGCCAATATATATGCTCCCAATTCTGGCTAAGTCACCTTTTTTCGTAATACACTACAACTGCTCTCCAGCTTCTACTTCGGAACCCTTATTGTCGGAGGTGATTTTAATGTCCCACTCGTCCCGTCTGTTGACACTTCAAACGGGACCTCCTCCCTCACATACTGGGCCCTACGATCCATCAAACTACAACTAAGCAACCTTTTGCTCCATGACACTTGGCGTACCTTACACCCTAAGGAAAAAGATTTCACCTTCTTTTCATCACCACACAACAAGTACTCTAGATTAGATCACTTCTTTCTTTCCCAAAAGGACCTGACATACCTTACTAAAGCAACCATTGAACCGTCCTTACTATCAGACCATAGCCCTATCTCCATGACTCTGCAATTCTCCGCATTAAGCACGAAGACACGTATTTGGCGCCTTGATAGCTCATTGCTGACTGACGAGGTCAATGTCCTCAGACTATCTACTTGCCTCTCTGACTTTTTCTCAAACAACTCCTCAAATGATGTCACTCCCTCTATTACGTGGGCTGCCCATAAATGTGTCATTCGTGGTGAACTACTGTCTATAGCTGCGCAACGTAACAAACTTAGGCACGCATGCATTAACGAACTTACCACATGTATACGCAGACTCGAACAAACACACAAAGCTTCCCTTGCAGCTACTGCTTTAACTGAACTTACTCAGGCAAGAGAGGAACTTTTAGAAACACTGAACGTTACGTTGAAACGCAAATTCGCATTGACGCAAAAGCTATACTATGAATTTGGCAACAAAGCTAGTAAATTCCTGGCAAGGGCTCTCCAAGCAAGGAAGGCCTCACATACCATTCACAAAATTAACAGCCCTGCAGGGGAAGCTTTGGTTACCAATAAAGACATATCAGCACAATTTATCCAATACTTCTCCAAACTATATAATCTTCCTCCGTCCCCCTCCGCCACCGACACTTCAATAGACCGCCTAACAGCCATCAAAGATTTTTTAGCGCAATATGGTCCAACCCCTCTTTCTCTTGAAGATGTGCAATCCTTAGACCTTCCTCTCTCGGTGACCGAATTACACACGGCCTTAAAACAGATGAAGACGGGCAAAAGCCCTGGCCCGGATGGCCTTTCGGTCAGCTATTATACGTCCTTTGCTAACATCCTCCTCCCACATTTAACCAAAGCTCTTAACAACCTTACCCCTGACTCTGTTGCAAATAATGACCTGCTCGAAGCCCACATTACACTTCTTCCCAAACAGGGTAAAGACCCCACACTGGTAACCAATTACCGCTCCATCTCCCTTCTAAATGTAGATCTAAAACTATATGCAAAAGCATTGGCTAATCGTATTCTACCCTTCATCTCTACCCTGATCTCACTGGACCAAGTGGGCTTTGTCCCTGGTCGTGAAGCCAGGGACAACACCACCAAAGCACTGAACATTCATCACTGGCTCACCAAAACGTCTACACCTGTTTTTTTCCTTTCCTTGGATGCAGAGAAGGCGTTCCACAGAGTTACTTGGGACTACATGGAGGCCACTTTAAGAGCTGTGGGCTTACCACCACGTATGCTACAGATGGTTTTGGCCCTATACTCCTCCCCGAGGGCCAGAATCAGGGTTAACGTGGAATTGTCGGACGCCTTCTCTGTATCCAATGGAACCTGCCAGGGTTGCCCCCTGTCGCCGCTAATATTCATATTAACCATGGAACCCATGCTCCGCAGACTGAGAGACAACCCTGCCATTCGGGGGGTGGACGTTCTGCATACTCAGTGTAAAATGGCAGCCTATGCTGACGACATCTTACTTTTCTTGACAGATCCCATTACAACTACACCCAACTTATTAGCAGACTTTACACTCTTCAAAAACCTCTCCAACCTTCAAATCAATTTTGAGCAATCAAAGGCCCTCAACATCACCCTACCAACAGCTACTGTGACTCTATGCAAAAACAACTTCCCATTCAGTTGGGAAAAATTAGACATTTCCTACTTACAACAAATCTATCTGACCTTTATGCCAAAAATTTTCTACCATTGATCCTGTCCATCCAAACGGATCTCCGGAAGAGGCACCTGGGCTCCTTCTCTTGGCTGGGCAGGATCGCCATATTGAAAATGAATATCCTACCCAGACTCCTTTACCTCCTCCAAGCTATACCGATTAAGCTCCCGACTTCTTTCTTCCTTTCCTACAAGCGTATTTGTAGGACCTTCATTTGGGCAACTAAAGCCACACGACTTAGTTGGGATAGGCTGGCTCTTCCCAAACAATTTGGAGGCTTAGGCCTCCCAGACCTTCAAAAGTACCATTGGGCCTGTCATTTAACCAGAGTGGTTGACTGGCACATACACCGCCTTTCCAAAGACTGGATTGCACTGGAGGATTCCTTGACGAGTCTTCCTATTGCCAACTCACCCTGGATTAATCACAGACACGTTCCCCAAGATTTCTCCTCACACCCCCTCATTAGTGCCACACTATCCATTTTCAAAATGGCCTGTAAATTGCTCAATACTACACCCTCACCTGGCCCTATGACGCCACTCGACAACAACCCAGACTTTCCCCCAGGCCTGACGTTGAAAGATAGGACTCTTGTTGCACATACCACGCAGGCTAGGGCACACAAGTTTTTTCAGAACGGATCGCTCCTCCCCCAACCAGTACTCTCTACAACCTTACCCAACCACGATATACCCTTCTATAAATACTTACAACTGAGACATTTCCTTCAGGCCACCCAGCACACTTCCCATTGGCATAGAGATCACACACCTTTTGAACTTCTTTGCTTGAGTACAGAACCCCAGAGCCACTTAATCTCCACGCTTTACTCCCTCCTTTTCTCACACCACGAGGTCAAAAGGGACAAACTGGTACTTCAATGGGAAAATGATCTGTCCATAGATCTCTCATCCAATGAATGGGATCAAATATTCACCCTCATGCACAAAGGCTCCATTAACGTCTCCACGCAGGAAAACAGATACAAATTGTTCTCTAAATGGTATAGGACATCTGAGAAGGTTCACCACTTCCACCCCACCATTCCCCCAACCAGCTGGAGATGTGGTGCATCCAGGGGCACTCTACTGCACATTTGGTGGGAATGCAGCCTGATACAACCATTTTGGAATGAAATAAATCAGTTGATCTCACAAATCACTACGTTCCAATTAACACTTTCTCCAGCACACTACTTGCTTCACCACACTCCTGTCTCTCTGAGTTCCTACAAAAAATCCCTCACTTTACATCTCATCAATGCAGCCAACCTATGCATCCCGGCCTTCTGGAGGAACACTGCCCCCCCCACGGTCCGAGATTGGATCCGTAGGGTAGACAGAATAGCTAACATGGAAAATCTTATATGCCAATCCAATGACAACCCTACTAAATTCTGTGTCACATGGGCAAGTTGTCTACACTTCAGACAAACCCAAACGTGGACATCGTTGCCTCAAACTCCTCCACGATCATCTTGAAGGCCATCCATTACCTTCCGTTTCGGACACACCCTTATAACACAACCGCCATCTCCCACCCCCATTTCCCACCCTATCTCTCCCCTACAGTGTTTTCCCAACACTGTTTTTCATTTAGATAAGCTTTATACTACTCCCAGAACATCTCCTTTCCTGTTTACCCCACAGGTAAGGGCTCATGCTCGTACTACTATGAACACTCCAGTTGCCATTCCCATCCCGTCATCCAGAGTTCCTATTGGGAAATAAGCAAACCTCCAACCACACCACCAATTCTAGCTCCACCCACCCACCTCTCGAACATCCCGGTCCATTCACAGCGAAGTTCCCTTTAAGGGTGAATGGTACTGGGATTATCACTCAGTGGTGTGTAAGCAACCCACAGGCCTATCCCGATCTCAACACTGACCGCTTCTTATTTCTGCAGAAAATAAAGAAGATAATGTCTGATAATTGACAGTTCCATTGTGCTTCTCACTAGTTCCCATGGGCTAGATGCTGGCCCTTGGACATCTCACCTGCACTGAAAAAGACTTAGGAATCTTGCAAGTTTACATATATTAATGTTTTTATATTTCCCCGCCTCGCTTAAGGTGACCAATACCTCTTTCATGGGCGGACAGCTTGTACCATTGCACTATAACTGCATATTATTCATCTGCAACCTTGTTTATTGAGATGTATGTTCTACACTTTTTGTTCAAACATAAAATTCAATAAAACCCTTTTTGAGAAAAAAAAAGTACAAACAACACCCTGTATGGACACATTTACCAGTTACCCAATAATGCAGTTATAGAGGACTGGATCTATGGTACAAAGATTAATTTAATACTGTATCAAGGTAATAGAAAAGTTTCTGATCCAGTAATGCCTCCAAAAACTTGCTCGTCGACGCCTTTCACTAAAATATTAGCTTCCTCAGGACAGATACTGGGTAGGTGCTGTAATATTTTAAAACAAGAGAGTTCATATATAAGTATTCAATGTAGTATATATCTATATAAGTATGAATTATGATTGTTACAACATTTCTCCAGGAGGAGTACATATACACAGAGACTAATTACATATAAGCATAACAACATGTATGCTTGCCTGGTAAACTTGTGGCTCAAGGTGTGGGAGAACTTGACCAAACTGACAAAGAACCGAAAAATGAAATTGCATATATGTGTCTATAGTAATGGGATACACATATATCATGTGGTCTATAGTAGATACCACTAAAAAGGATAGAAAACAACAAACATTTGCGTTATAGATTAAGGTGCTACTATAAAAGTCCCCCAATTCAAAGACCGGTTTAAATTGGACTTAGCTCTCACCTGGTATATAGTAGTCATGTATAGATATTTGAGTATAAATTGCACACAGCAGTAAGTGGTCACAAATTCCCACTATAGGTGTGTTCAATACAATATCTAAAAATAAACCAAGTCGACAAAAAAATAGCCTAATCTGCCTGAAATATCTACCAGGAATATTAAAATATTAAAAAAATAGAAAGACCTCGGAGCACCACAGAAAAGTGTGCCCAGGCAACAATAGAAGTACATACAGAATAAGGAATAAAACCGCCTTTAAGTAGTCTTTTGTTCCTTTTATCTAAAGCCTTTTGGGAATTCAAATTTCCAAAAAAATTAAATGAAACCTGGATTTGGCTCAGGACTTTTTATTTCATAAAATTCGGTCTGAATCCAACATCATCTGAATTACTGGATCAACACTGATTAGACGGTAGGTAACCCTAGGAAAGACTGACGGTGCCATATAAGGTATGAGGTACATCTAATCATGTGCAGAAAGTTTTGACAAATAGAAAATTGAACATACATGAAAATTGTAATATATTACTAATAATATAACCAACTTTCACTTACTGGGACCATGCACTAAAAAACATCCACTGTGCACTTATATAAGGAAAAATAAATGCCCTGTTTTTTAATTAGCCTGAAATTTTTCTTTAATATGACTCATTTTGTAAAATCAGCTGCACATTCATATTAGTTGTGGAACAAAGTATTAATTAGATTAGGTCTGTTTGCTTTGTGGAAAATTCAGTAGGTGCACAGAATCTTTTCATTTGTATCAATAATCTAAAAGAATGGGTAGGAGTTGTAGAAAAGCTGCTGTATCTCTCCAAAACCCATCAGTGGTGATGAGAGCCTGTTGATCCTGAAAGGAGAAGAATAGCTTTAGGCAGGAAATAAGAGTAGTGAAGAGGGGCAAAGGTGAGGTGCTAACTTTGGAGGAGCCTGAGGAGCCAGAACCCATTGAATATAACAATGGCCCAGACTTGGAATACTGAACACTAGAAAAATCACTGTAGAGGAAAATCATTACTGTATATGTTTCAAATATGCATGGAAATTCTCAGCAAAAGCTGTACTCCAGACATACAGCTAAATAATTATATGAAACACATATATGGGAGCTGATTTTTCTGCCAAAGAATCTGCCTTTCTAGACATTCAGTCCTTTAGTGTACTTAGATCTGCCACACAGCACAGCCCTGTCGGGCAGCAGAGTAGGCCTGATTTTTCTCTGCTTCAGTTGAGATACAGGTAAAGGTCTTGTCTCTACTACAGGCTGTGACTGGAGAGTGAATGGAGAAGCAGTCTCCTCTCATCAGCATGTCCCTTTGTAGGACATTCATACAACTGACTGACTGCTTGTGCAGCTTCTCCATCACCCAGCCTGAGCTGTGCTGTGCAGGGGATTGCAAAATGCTAAAATTCGGGAACTAACACTGCTTGTATTAAATTGCAAGCAACAGGGTTTGTGGTCCATGATATATGTGCTTCAGTTTTGGTTTTAGATACACTAATACACTAATCTGACCCTCATGGACCCCGAAACCCATCCATGGACCATTTAGGAGTCCATGGACCCCAGGTTAAGAACCCCCTACTCTAGGTAATGGAGATAGGAGGGGATGTTTGCAGTGCAAATCAGTAGAGCAGCTTATGCTGCTCTTCAATGCTGTGTCAGGTCACTGAAGCCAGGTGACAGATGCATCCTGTTGGGGTCATGAGTGCTCCGTTAAGGTAGTAGACCCTATGGCTGATTGCTGCGGATGGAGCACTGGGTGGTTCAGAAAAGCTAGAGCATGAGATTCCCCAGGGCGCAGAATCTAAGAGCCAGCAAGTATTTACCAGGGCCCCTGATGGTGGGGATGGGCTTCGCTGCAATTGGCTCAAGGTCGCAGCCCCCCTGGGTCTCCCAGCTCACGCTCACGGTAGGCTACTGGAGGACAGAGAGAAAGTAGCAGACCGGGACAACAAGGGATAGTCAGGAGATAAGCCAAAAGGTCGGGGCAACAATCAGGCAGGGATAGTCAAAGAACACGGCAAAGGTCGGGATATGAAGCAGACAGAGACAGTCAAGAAAAAGCCAAGGTCGGTAAACAGGATCAGACGTAGAGCACATGGCAAGAAGCACACAGGAAGCCAAACACACCATATTGATCAGCGAGGCTGGCTTGCAGTACACAGGTTAATATAGTGTTCCCAGTTAGAGGCTGAGGTGGAGCCATGCTAGAGGGAAGATTACATAAACAGACAGGTGTGAGATTACAGGCCCTAAAGCTGATACACAACCAGAGGTAAGCAGACAGACAGGGCATGAAAGTATTACTGCAGATTCATGACATGCTGCTCCTTCATAGATACAGTACAGTGAGTGAGCGTTGTCACCCTAGGACAGGAAGTTTTATTGGCAGGATCACTAGCTTAAAATAAAAGAAAAGCAGCCAGAAAAGGGGAAACTAATGCAACCACCACATCCAAAGATTGGTAATTTGCAATATATTTTATATATTTTGTTTTAGGGTATAGATACCCTTTAACAAACATGTATTAGAGAACAGAGCAGTATAGAAAAAATACTAATGTTTTAGCAATGGACTGAAACCCTATGGTACTTTTACATAAGTAACAAAAATAGCAGTCTCTGTGTTCATATATTTCTGAGCACCTATAATTTTTACATTTCCATCCATAGCATCTCAGGATGAGATGTGGCTTGGTGCTTTTTCCTTTTTATGAACCATGGCCAACAGGAGAACTGTCATGAATTGTATATATGTTTCCACAGGCACATCAGACATTGGACATTGAAACAAAACAGATTTTTGCAGTTACACATGTCCTGGTTATAAGAAATAGGTATCTACGAATATACCAGCATAAACTGACATTTGTGAACAGAACTCACTTTTTTATAGTGATGAACAACCCACAAGGCTTTAAAATAAAGAACAAAAAGACTGCATTGTCACATGTTTGAAAATGATTTTCCAAAGACTGCTCATATTTTATTCAATATTGTTCTGTAATTGCTGAGATTTGGCTTTGTAAAATTCCTGTCAAATACTTAATGGCATTTAAAATATATACTGGGGAGAATGGAATAAAATAACAGCACTGAAAATAAACTACACATGTATACACAAAATAATTGTTTAGTATTATCATATACAGTACTTATTCAATTTGTATTAATCCGGATTCAGTATATTTTTTAAATAAAATATATTTACTAAGAATGTAACAAATATAATTTTGCATTTAATCTTGGGCTGTTCAGCACATTTATAATAGATTACACTCACCTACAACCTTGCTCCTTGCAGATCTTTAATGCTCAGCTGAACTCGCCCCACACTATGTTCTGAAATCTTCAGAATGTTGAAGTTGTAGCTGTAAATATTTCCAAATGATCCATTCAGTTCAGAAGGAAGCCCATCTTTAAACCTGTCAGTCTGCAGATGGGATTTCAGTGAAAACAAATGAAGACCATGGAATGCATGTGTGGGTACCAATCTTCAGAATTCTGTAGCACCCCCTTTCATGGACTTGCTGGTTGTACCAGGTTCTTCTAGCCTCTGAAATATATCCCACCTTGATATTTTGGACACTCACTGACACAGCTTGGGCTGTTTAACAATTTGTTGGGCAACACTGAATACATACAGTAGTTGCATAAATACTTAAAGGGAAACAACACAATAAAAATCAATAATGTAACAAGACAAGGCATACATTAATACTACTCTGTGTGCTACTAGCTATTGCCCTTTGTGCTCACCAGCCATTGGCTATATAGAGTCTGTTGACGTTAAGGACCGTAGCAGATGGAGAGATCTGTGTTTCTCAAAAAGATGAGATAGAGAGCCTTGTAATTTTTCCCCAGCAGTGGAATCAACTGGCCTCTTACTACTCCAAGGTTCCAAAAGGTGATCCCTATCTTCTGGAAGTTTGAAACAGTGTTTCTGAATCTGACAGTCACAAATGCAGCAATCCCTGATACAGCAGCAGTTGATTTAGATGCAGCAGCCCCACAGGCAGGGGCTCAGGGTTTCTTACAGTGTCCCTCAGTACAGTCCGGCTGTGTATGCAGTACAGGCTGATGGGGAGCAACAGCCCAATAGCCTTGCTTCCCCTCTCCACATGTGTACCATCTACCAAAGCCTTCTCCTTGACCACACCTTACAGACAATAACAGCCCATCCTCATCCATTTGGGCTCCCCCAAGATGGGTGTCCCCAGGGACACTCCATAGCCAAGCTTTGTTCATGGTCTCCTTCAAGATGGCCCAATCTTTGGCAGGATGGGTGCTATGTATTACAGGTGCTTCTACTTTACTTTTATTGTCAGGACAGGTGTAGGTGTCTCCCAGCAGCCAACAGATCCCAGTAATAGGTCTCCACCTAATGCGGGCTGCTAGGAGGGTATTTAATCTTGTCTCTACTATTCCCTGGTGCTTCGGCTCTGCTAGCCAGATACTGTTTGCCATTAATCCTGATCCTGATTCCTGCTTGAGCCTGCTCTTGCCTTGTACCTATATATTTTACCCTGCTATCCTTGTTTCTAATCCCAGTCTTGGTTCCCCCTTTCTGACTGTTCCTTACACCTCCAGTTTAGCCTGTTGATCTGTGTCCCCCATTTTGTTTATATTGTATATATTTCTAAATCAAGTTAACCTCATTCAGTTTGAGCTACTGATCTCTGTACACAATCAATATATAAACAAACATATTTAATTGTTTTTTTTTTTTTTTTTAAAGTTATCTTTATTATAATTTTAAGTGAGAACAAAACAATACAGAGCCTATTGGGCATACCCAGGCTCGTTCACTACAACTACAAAACTAGATATAAGATGAGAAAAGGAAAAAAAAAAAAAAAAGAGAGAGAGAGAAAAAACACACCTAAACTACCTAAACCATTGTACGCTCGACCACCTGTGTAGAAAATTCAAAGCAATTCTCCAATTCCACATATATCCTACAAAGCTCACTTTAGGTTCTTGTGAAACAAAGTGTACATTATAGATACATAATTGCATTCCCCCCCTCCCCCTGACTATTGACCGAGCATCTCAGGGGTGTTATGAGATCGGAGATGCCTCTTGGGTCATTCACGGTACTTAGTAGAACGTTACTAATCGTCCATCGAGTCTGCATTAGTGGACAGGGAATCCGTCTAAATATCCCATATTTTGTGGAATTTTTTGGCACATCCACGTGACAGGTAGGTAGCCTTGTATAGTGGTAGAGCCGCATTCACTAACCTCTTCCAAAAATGTAATGAGGGTGCGGATGAGGCCTTCCATCTGAGTACTATCGACTTACGGGCATAATAAAGTAGTAATCCTAGCAGGGTTCTAATAGTCCGGCTTGGGGCCAGGGGTTCCACAAGTCCCAGCAGACATACCTCTACAGACAGTGGTACAGGAACAGTGGTGACAGTCAAAATAAAATTGGTTACCTCAACCCAAAAAATTTCGATCTGAGGACAGCTCCAAAATATGTGTATGAAATCCGCTGAGGATGAGTTGCATCTCCAGCAGGAGGGAGGAATAGATGGATATATTTTGTGTAGACGCACGGGTGTGTAATATACCCTATGTACTATTTTAAACTGCACTAACTTGTCTCTAGCTGATACTAGCTGTGAAAAGGGGCACTCCCACAGTTCCTCCCAATCTTCTGTGTCTAGTGTAGGGAAATCGATCACCCACTTTGCCTTAAGGTTTTCTAATCCCGTGTGTGCATTAGGGAGTAACGCTTTATATATGGTGGATAAGGGCTTAGTTAGAGTTTCGTCCCTGAGCAGAGTTTCCAGATTTGAGGTGTAAAAGGCCACTTGGGCATGCTCAAACTGGGTGTTGAAGGCGTGTCTAAGCTGCAGGAATCTAAACAGGTGAGAGTTGGGTAAATCATATTGTTGTTTCAACCCGTCAAAAGTCTGCATTCGGCCATCCAAACAGATCTGATTTATATATTTGATGCCCTTGCATGCCCATATACTAGGGTCAGGAATGGACCCAAATTCTGACAATTGCGGGTTAAACCAAAGAGGGCTGTGCGGGGATATGTGTCCAGAAGGTATGGGGTGCATGGAATTTGCCACCGACCATGCTCGTATAACCGCTTTCATTGCCGTTGTAAGAGGGAAGGGAGCCCTAGGACCCCGGTAAAGTAAGTTCCGTAGCGCCTCGTATGACCCCAGATGTGCTGCTTCTAGAACCACTGCTGCATTAGACTCATCAGAGACCAGCCAGTTGTGGGCATGTGATAATAGAGTCGCCACAAAATAAGAATGGAGGTCAGGGCAAGCCAGGCCTCCCTCCCCCCAAGGTCTCTGTAGCACCGCCAGCCTAAATCTCGGCTGACCGGTTCCCCAGAGAAAAGATAATAGAATGGTATTTATCAGGCAAAATACTTTTTTTTGGAATCCAGATAGGGGCGTGTCTAAGAACATAGAGAAAAGCGGGCAGTAGTTTCATCTTGAATAAATTAATCCTCCCAATTAGAGAGAGGGGGAGATGTGCCCAAGCCTTCAGTCTTGTCCTCATCATTTGTATCAGTGGTTCAAAGTTATGGGTATAATAATCAGAGGTAGATGTGGAAATGTGGATGCCTAGATATTTAATTTTGTCTGTCCATAATAAGGGAAGGTTGGGATCTGCTATGTCCTTTGCGGCTATATCTATCGGTAAGATTTGGGATTTTTCCCAGTTCACTTTGAGTCCCGAGCAACTATTGAAATTTGAAAGAATGGTCAGCGTCTCATGGAGGGATTGAGCAGGGTCATTCAAAAAAAGAATGAGATCATCTACGTATAAAGCCACTTTCTCATGTATGGATCCCACCTGTATGCCCCTAACCCCCTCTGCCTGTCTTAAGGCCGAAGCAAGTGGTTCCATCACCAAGGCAAACAAAGCCGGTGACAGCGGACAACCTTGTCTCGTACCTCTTCCCACCGAAAAAGGTGCCGACAGAGCACCATTAAGTTTTATCTGCGCTGTTGGGTCCTTATACAAAATATCGATCCACCTACGGAATTCTTCTCCAAAACCCATAACCTCAAGAACCGAAGACATATAAGGCCATGCCACCGAATCAAATGCCTTTTCAATATCTAGCGCAACCAATACCCTCGTGGAGGACTCAGTGGGAGGCAGCTGAAGATGTGTAAACACTCTACGTAAATTTATATCTGTTGATTTCCCTGGCATGAAACCAGTCTGGTCTATATTAATCAGGGATGGTAGAATCGTCCGCAGTCTGGTCGCTAGTATTTTTGTCAAGATCTTGAGGTCATAGTTTAGCAAGGAGATCTGCCTATAGGAAGTACAGAGGGATATGTCTTTGCCGGGCTTAGGAATGAGGACTATGTGTGCCTGGTACATAGAAAGGGGCAAGGACATCTGCCTTTTACTTTCAGAGAAGACCTTCAACAGTTTTGGTGCAACTAAAGAGGCATACATTCTGTACCATTCACCCGGCAGGCCATCTGGTCCCGGTGTTTTTCCACTGGGGAACGAACAAATCGCTGCCTCTATCTCCTCTGTGGTAAAATCCTTGTCTAAAAATTCAAGATCCTCCTGTGAAAGAGTGGGTAGGTGCAGGGAATGTAAAAACTCCCTACGACGGTCCTCAGGCCAGCCAGGGACTGCTTCATATAATTTTTAATAAAAGGATCTGAATTCATCCAAAATTTGCTCAGGAGTAGAAAGCACCTGACCATCCGAACCACGTATTTCTGACACCACTGTCTGCATTTTAGAGTCCGCAACTAAATTTGCTAGAAGTTTGCTGTTCTTGTCTCCGGACTCAAAGATCCTCCCCGCCAGAGATTTTAAATCCAGATGCGTGGCCGATGCAAGATGTAGAGACAATGCTCTTCTTGCCTCAGCTAGCTGGCTGAAGTGATCCCGAGTCGGGGAACCAGAAAAAGCCTCTGCTGCCTTAGCCTCTCCCTCCTCAAGGGCCTGGACCTGACAGGACATCTCAGAACGAACCGTCTTGATAGCTGAAATGTATTCACCCCTGGTGTTGGCCTTAAGGGCATCCCAGACTACCTGTGCCGAGGTTGAGTTCTCATTGATCTCCCAATATTGTTGTAGTTTAGGAGAGACTTCCTCCTCCACCCTCGTGTCCTGTAACCATTTTGGTGCTAAACGCCAACAGTCTCGACTCCTGGTGTCAGACAACCCCAAGGTGACCTCTAAGGGCGCATGATCAGAGAGGCCCGCAGGTAAGTACAAGACCCCTCTCACCGCCGCCAGGGCACAGGTGTTGCCAAAGACCAGGTCGATCCTGGAGCCTGATTTATGGAGTGGTGGAGTGAAAGGAGTAAGCCCTAGTGGTTTGGTGCTTCCATCTCCAGATCTCAGTGTAATTAAGTGCTTGTGCCCATTGAAGTAGGTCCGGTGAAAACACCCTATTTGGGTTGGACGAGTCCAGAGATGGGTCCAGAATAGAATTAAAGTCTCCAGCTATGTAAAGTCTGGAGAACTGTAATGTAGCTAAATGTTCATATAATTTGTAGAGGACCTGTTGGTTGAAAGGAGGAGTAATGTATACATTTACTAAAGCATAGACCACTGCTCTGATCTCCAGTAAGAGGATTATGAATCGGCCTTCCTGATCAGTTTGTAGATGTATGACCTTATATGCAAGGGATTTGTTTAATAAGATGGCCACTCCCCTGGCGTAACTGGAGTACGTTGCATGAAATGCTTGCCGTACCCAGGGTCTACGTAGTGCCAGGATCTTATTCCCCAGGAGATGGGTCTACTGCAGGAACAAGATATGGGGTCTGTGATTATTCAGGTATTTGAACATTAATGCCCTTTTACCTTATTATTAAGACCTCGTACATTCCATACCTGGAAGTAACAGCTCACGTCTACAATAAACTTATACGCCGCATGAACGTGTCTTTTACCCACATGAGTGCGGTCATCAGCAGCCCTTGACCTTACTGAAGACGTCAGACGGTGAGCTTAAAATGTACCCTTACATATAGGAGGCACTTTATCTATGGCTATCCTCCGTCTATCTTCAATGCTATACATGTGAGGCTGCTCCCTCTCCACCATTCCTCCCCCTCCCCCCCTTGGAGTTGCAGTCGTTCACTAATCAATCAGGACGCTCTTCCCCCCCTTTCTCCTTGTCGGTTGACACACATATATGCCTAATCAGCTATTGGCTCACATCTGTATGGGACCCTTGTTTTTCACCAGCACTTGCACTTTATCCTAGAAGGACCGAATGTCTATTATTCATGAAGCCATCTCCTTGCTCTGGAATCCCATGAAAATTGTACAGACCCGGGTCTTCAGTGACATTAATTTGATGAGTGGGAGTGCATGAAAATTTGATGTATGTGTAATGTCTGTGGTGGCCACCAGCACACAATAGGACTTTCTTTGCCCTATTTTTAAATATACATGGTTAGTGGATTATGTTTCTATTTAGTAAATTGACACAATAAAGTTTTTTCAGGTTCACAACAGTTTGTTCTTGAGCGGACCATCTTTTTTAGGAGGCCTCCTCTTGCCCCCTTTTCTTTTTTCTCGTACATTCCATGTTATCAGTTTTAACTCCATGAAGGCAATAACAATTTATAATGCAGCATAATGATACCTACGTGTGAGGGATCAGCCCCCTTGAAACCAAGGGAGAATGCAAAGAGGAGAACAAATTTTACACTGGGCATGGTGAGCATTGACAGAACACATGCATATATATATACATCAGTCAGTGGATATAGAGCGTACAAAAATAAAAAATAAACAAAAACAGTAACCTGTAAACTCCCTACTGACCATGAAATACCCCTAACAGAGAAAAAAAAGAAAAACAGAACTATGGCCAGTTTAATACCCAAAAACCTGAACTCAAAACTCTTAGAACTTCAGACTTCTGTGAAAAGTTCCAAAGTGCAGCGATTCAGTGCCGCTGATGCCTCTTCAATTGGCGTAAAGAAAAACTGGGGGGGGGGATAGATACTGTAGTGAGGTGTGTCCAACAAGGTAGCTCCGGGGTAGAAGAATGTAGAAGTACTGCATGTCTAGTCCTGATCTAGAGGAATCTCCAGTGATCAATGGCTCTTGCAAGAGAAAAATCATAATCAGGTGTAGATTAAACATACCAGCTCCCGGGGTTAGGTTGGTCTCCCACCCAGCATAATGGGTAAGTCCTGCATGGGGGTTCAGGAGTCAATTAGCAACAACTTTAGGTGATAAGACCCAAGGGGGCTATACAACAGACTGATAACTGGACAAAATCCCCACGAGCCCGGATCCTGAAGGGAGATAGAATTATTATGAAAACTGTCGGGGAGCCACTTGTAGTAAGGGATAATATCTGGTGCTCACCCCAGGTTGTTTAGCCAGTCATCTGCATCAGCCGGAGAGTCGAAGAACCTGACCAAGCCATTATGGGGGACCCGGAGACGACTGGGGTACAACATACTGTATTTAATGTCCTTTTCGCGTAGGCGTCTACGGACGTCATTAAAGGACTTCCTCTTGCGCTGCAGGTCAGCTGAAAAATCCGGAAATAATAGGACTGTGGAATTGCCATACTGGAGCGAAGGATGTTTGCGAGGTGCGGAAAGGATCCTGTCTCGGTCCCTGAAGTTGAGGAAGCGAACCAAGAAGGGTCGGGGATTCGCACCAGGGATAATGCGTCCCATGGGTACACGGTGGGCACGCTCGACGACATAGGTCGGGGAGATATCTGCGAGGCCTAGCAGACTTTTGAAGAATTCTTCCGCGAACTCCGCTGGTCTGTCACCTTCCTCCCCCTCAGGGAGACCCAGGACTCGAACATTGTTGCGTCTCGCCCTGTTTTCTGCGTCATCGGCTTTGGCAACAAGCGATTGTACTGTGCGTTGCAATTCTGCTATGGTATTGGAGTGGGTAGCTGTAAGATCTTCAGTGGCAGAAATTCTGGTTTCCGATTCAGTCAGCCTGCTCCTAATCTTATCCAGGTCGTTTCTAATGAGATTACATTCTTCAGCTAGTCGGTCAATTCTCACCAGCATGGAGGTTTTGCTTTGTTCAATGGCGGCCAGGATCAATGCGGTGCTGTCCTGGGAGGGTGGGGCAGGGAGAGCCGCACTCGGTGAAGCCTCGTGCTCCATGGCTAATTCGGTCAGCAGTTCCTGCAGCCTCCCTATGAGAGAAGAGTCAGGCTGTGTAGCCGGTACAGGGGCCGAGCGGCCTGGTGTGGATGAATTTTTGGGCCGTTGCTTAGGGCCCATGAAGCTGAAGGCAAGAGGTTGATAAAATGGAGCTGGGTAATAGTCAGCCTTCAGTGTACAATCAGAATGAGGGGAGGGAGAGGGCACCCCCACAGCCACACAGCAGCCAGTCAGTCACTGATATAGTGTTCACCACTGGTGTATTTTCCAGGGCAGCAGTGCGGTACAGATTTTAGGATCCCAGTCCCAACAGAGGGTGGACTTCAGGGCCCAGTGCAGCGGTCAGAAGGGTACTACAGGTATGCCGCAGGTATTTAGTCCCAGAAGTCCGCAGCGCAGAGAGGTGGGCAGTAGTCGCCAGCAGCCCCCCGTGTAACTTGCTAATAGTGACAATCCAGTGGGAAGGGCCGATGGTGGGCACTATGCAGGAGAGGCCCAGGTAGCCAGGATGAAGGCAGAGGGGTGAATCAGGATGCTGGGCCCCAGGACTCCTCAGCCAGCCCACGTATGGCAGCCACCACCAGCTAACTGAGCTGTTTTTCTGCAGGATGGTGAAGGGATGGTGGGATGTGTGAGCGCAGCAGTGTCCCCGCTCCTGATTACAAAGCAGGCCGGCCGCGGCACTCCTCCGCCGGCCGGCGGCGTAGGAAAGTGCGGTGGCCTGGAGGCTTCACTAGGCCGCACTAGGCCACACTAGGCCGCGGTGGACGATTTAAACGGCCCCACGGACCATCTGGCTCTGACAAACACCTGGGGGGGTAGGCCGGATGGTAAGGAGTTCCCCTACCTCTCCACCAGGCCAGGAACAGCTTCCTCCAGCTTGCTGTGACCCAGGGAAATGGCGGCGGCCGCGGCCGTGGATCATCAATGGATCCCCAGAAGATCACGGGCCCGAGACTTGCAATATAGGCACAGGGAGCAGCAGATGATGTAGGAGAAGCCTACAGGCAGGTATTTTGGCTTTTTTCACTAGTTGATGGCACGGATGGCTGAGGATGGTGTTCAGGATACCCGGAGCTCCTCTCCAACACGTCCGCCGCCGCTCACATCCGGACACGCCCCATTTAATTGGTTTTTAAATAAAATTGAAAACAGAGGTTTTATTTTTTTTTACTTGTTTAAGCCCTGAACACAATATAGAAAGAAAATATATACCCAATCCCAAACATGCCCTGTTGGGTTACAAAGTTGATGAAGCCTTGAAAAACCAGAGGCGACTCCTCACTTTTATATTTGTATCCGCTAGAATTACCATAGCTAGAAACTGGAGGTCAGCTGCCATCTCATTTGAACAGCTTAACCACTTAAGGACCGGAAGGATTTGCCCCCTTAATGACTAGGCCATATTTTGCGATACGGCACTGCGTCGCTTTAATTGCGCGGTCGTTGACATTGTACCCAAACAAAATTAATGTCCTTTTTTTCTCACAAATAGAGCTTTTGGTGGTATTTGATCACCTCTGCAGTTTTTATTTTTTGCGCTATAAACCAAAATCCAAAACCATATCATATAAACCAAAACCATATCGTCAATTTTGAAAAAATATATATATATTTTTTACTCTTTGCTATAATAAATACCCCCCAAAAACGTAAAAAAACAAATTTCTTCGGCAGTTTAGGCCAATATGTATTCCACTACATATGTTTGGTAAAAAAAAATCGCAATAAGCGTATATTGATTGGTTTGCACAAAAGTTACAGCGTCTACAAAATAGGGTATATCTTTAGGTAATTTTTAGCCATTTATTTATTTTTTACTAGTAATGGTGGCGAATTGCAATTTTTAGCAGGACTGCAACATTGCGGCGGACAGATCGGACACTTTTGACATTTTTTTTGGGACCATTGACATACAGCGATCAGAGCTAAAAAATAGCCACTGATTACTGTATAAATGTCACTGGCAGGGAAGTGGTTAACACTAAGGGGGCGATAAAGGGGTTAAGTGTTCCCTAGGGAGGTGTTTCTAACTGTGGGGGCAGTGTACTGACTGGAAGAGGGGAGAGATTGCTGTTGCTGATCAATAGGAACAGCAGATCTCTCTCTACTCCCCTGTCAAAATGGGGATCTGTCTGTGTACATACACAGATCCCCGTTCTGGCTCTCTGTGGAGCGATCACGAGTGGCCAGCCGACATCGCGGCCGCTGGCATCGTGGCTCCACGTCCCCTATAGCCCTTAAAGCAGTCGATGTACAGCTATGGGAATTGTGCAGGTGAGCTAACCTGCCGTCGTATAACAATGGTGGCTGGCCGGCAAGTAGTTAAGCACAGGCTTTCCTGGCTCATGGTCAATGAAAGGCTCTTGGCAGTCTTATGAATGATAATAATAGTACTCAAGCGCTGGTATGGTGGAAAAAGTGAAAAATAATTAAGTGTTCTTGCATAGCAAGACCACTTACTGTTATCTCACATATATATTATTATTATAGCCAAATTTACCACCCTAACTCCTCCCTCAGTTTTTACACTACATAGACAAGTAATATACCGAAACGTGCGGATTGTTCCCAATTGGTGTGCTATTACTTTGTGGAACGTTTTGCCAAATGGTTCACGAAATATCTTCATTTTTGTGGCAAAATTGGTCCCATAGGAATGAATGGGGAAATGTTCAAAACTAGAGTGGGAGGTGACAAAAGCTGAAAAATCAGAACATGATTTCTAAACTGCCACCACTCCCTCATTTTCAAGCCCACCCACACAAATCTTATATCAAAACGTTCAGCTATCCCTGCTGCCATGAAACATGTCCACGGCTAAGCCATAGTCCTGATAGTTTTCATAATATGACCATTTGTTTGCAACTCACGCCGTCCATTGACATTCATTGAAACTACACTCTAGTCTAGCCCCTTCAAATTTGAAGGGCAATATCTAAACTGCGACTGTGCCTTCATTTTTAATATTTCAGAGACATACTATGCATCAAAATCTTGGTCTGGGTCTTGTGATTTTCACAATATAAAGCTCTTCGCTGTAGGATTTATAGTTTTTAAAATATGACCATTTGAAGTACTGCATAGTTATTACAGCTATCATGATCCTGTGTATTGTGTATTGAGAGGTGGTTGTGAAGCATAAACAGGGCATGAGCGTTGCTAGGAAACAGTGGTTGTAAACACAAGATGCTGAGACCCCCAAAATGCATGTGGTCATACCTTCATCTGCTAGACTTGATAATGCTTGTAGAATACTGGTGGAGGCAAGAACACTTCACACAATTTCCCCAGAAATTGTAGCTTTTCTAGTTATATATAAAATGATAAAAGCTGCAGACTAAAAAGGTGATCTCTCACTGTTGCAATATCAAAATAGTAAAAAATTGTGCGCTAATATCACAATACTCTAAATATAAAAAGATATTGTTGTAAATAAGTGCTATGTGCTGTAGTGGTCCCTGTGGATATCCTAGCTGCTATATAAAGTACAAAGTGTCTAAGAACAAGTCTTAATAACTATTGATTGCCAAATGTAAATAAGTGTACTAAAGTGCTGGATGTGCATAATAAACTAATTCATACTACAACATATTAGAAATAATATATAAATAATATATATGTGCTAAAAAAATCACATCCAATATTGTTCCTGCTGGTGATGAAAAGCTGAGGCCAAATAGATAAATGCTAGGTGTATACACTGAAAATAATTGATCATAAAAATCAAAAATCAAATAAAAAATAAAAATATAAAAAAGTATGTGTGTGTTAAAAAAAGTCACATCCAGTTTAGTTTAGTTGCTGGTGATATAAAGCTGAAACCAGGTATGGAAGCATAATATAGATTATGTATAAATGATTAATCTTCCAGACAATAGCTACCACGTTTGGCTGGCTTGCAGCTCCAATTCTAAGCCAAAACAGCTGATTAGTTTACCCCTCTCTGTCTTATTCTCCGTAGCCTCCAGAGCTCAGACATGTACCAAAAGAGAAAACAATAGTGCAGTACTGCAACAAATAGTGACCGCAAACTGAAGCCATACACTCATATGTGTCAAATGGATATAAGCGTGTGTGTCAGTCAGGCTCACTCCTCCTCACAGCCTTCTCGTGTAGCCGCACATTCGTGGCTGATTTCACTGGCTCCTCCTCCTGACGCGTTGCGTCACAGGTCACGTGACATTCTCAAGGGGAAAAAGTCTGGGGTCCGTGGATCAGATACTTGACTGATGAGGCTGGGCTATTCTTTTTTTGAATTATGTGCTTGAAAGATTTTGATCATGCAATTCTAGTAATGGAGAACAGGACCCCCCCCCCTCATGGCAGGGAACATCTTCTATTTCAAGTATGGAGGGCGAATTCCAGGCTCCATTGATCCACATTGGTTACTACTATGATATAACGAATTGGAAGTACACTTGTAGTCTCTTTGTTAGATATTGTTACTGTGTCAATATTGTTTGTGCACAACCTCATATGCTCACAACTCAATGCCTCAGTTATGCCTGGGAGCAACGATTTTGAGGGAAACCTCTTCAGCTTCAGCTGGGGCTTGGCGCTATATACCTTCTGCCTCCCTTCCTTTGAATGTTAATGCAAACCTTTTCCTTTTGTCGGTATATGAGCACTTTGGATCGTGTAAATTATATATTACGCAAATATCTATGTTGCTATTTCTCTACCCTTTGTGAAAAACTTTAATAAAAACATTGAAACAGAAAATATATACCCAATGCATTCCTTTTAATATCTATGTCTGGTTGGCTAGTGGAAAATACTGCCAGTAATTTCAATTTTTTGCCAACATCTCATGAACCAAGTCCATCCCCCCATCCATTACATAATTTAATCATCCCACAAACCATTTGTGTCTATAAAGCATTGTGACTGCCCCTTTTTGAGCTAGTTCCATAGACTTTCAATCATAGTTGCCTTTTTACGTAAAAAAAAGTCAATTTTTTAAAGCTTATGGTTTGAAATGAGCTGATTTACTGTGACTGGGAAAGATTATTTAATTGCTCTAATCTTGGAACTCAGACAGCAAACGCTAAGCCTTTATGGAAACCGTATAAATAAATGATCTTCCTATGGTGAAATGTTCTCTCCATTGTTTTAGTTCTAACAAAATTGAAGCACCAAAAAAAATATTGAAAAAGATTTAGGTTCTGCATTCCAACATAAGTAACCTGGGCTCAACGCACCATGCCAGGAAATGCAGAAAAAAATGCTTAGACAATACATAGGTAGCAGTAAAATGTGTTTAATATATTTTACCATAATCATTGTGGTAGGTCAGTGCTTCCTGTGTCAGCAAGACCAACCTAACGGCAAGAAACAGCTTGGCTTACATGTAATACATGCTTTTGAAATGTACCTGGATTATAGCTCTTTTAAAAATCAATGGCGCCATAGTTTCCTTTTCCTTATAGAATCCTATATTGAGCTATATAACTACTTGGACTGTAAAATTGTTGTAAAATTTTAACTGATCCTATGTTTAAAGTCATGGGGTTCGATTTACTAATATCATGAGCTCACCCAGCAGCAGTCACTGGTAGCCAGCACTGCAGGCATAACTTATAGTAATTTATTAAATGCAGACATAATGCACAGAAACATCTAAACCCAAGCTTATATTCAAGCAAATTCAGTAAAGTCAAACACATACCCCCGTGGTTGCATTGCCTTTGTTCAACCTACCTCTTTTTACCTCAAAGCAGCAGGTAAGCAAGGATTTGAAAGTGGACCTATTCTGTGATAGCAGCATAACAATGTGTTAACAGTAACATAGAAGCGCTGACATACTTACCTTTACTGGATAAAATTATGCCTTAAGTTCCCTCCAGTGTTGCAGACATATCCAAAAGCTTTTTTATCTCCACTTTTTTAGGGAAGAAATAATCCCCTCTGGGTGCTCTTAGTATATTGCAGATTTCACAACTATATTGCAGATTCCAGAACTTTGGGGGTTATTTACACTTTGCACTGCAAGTGCACTTGGAAGTGCAGTCGCTCTAAATCTAAGGGGTAGATCTGAAATGAGTGGAAGCTCTGCTGATTTTATCATCCAATCATGTGCAAGCTAAAATGCTGTTTTTTATTTTCGTTGCATGCCCCCCTCGGATCTACAGCGACTTTAATTCCAAGTGCACTTGCAATGCAAAGTGGATTTGCCTTTAGTAAATAACCCCCTGTGTGTTGTTGTAACAATGCAAAGATTAAAATGGGTCTTTGGGATTTGGTAATGTACAGTAATGTGAAAAAGTAAATACACGCTATGGGAAAAGTTTACTTTTTCAACATATCTGAACAGGTAAACATTAGATATTCATTTAAACAGTGCCTACACTAAAGTAAAACACAAGGAAAAATTGCCTTTCAATAATTTAACAAAAATATGAAAGATGTATTACATAGTGTACTCTGGAATATGTATGTACACCCTAGGCTTCAGAAGCTGATATTACCCCCTATACAGGGGGTCCCCGGGTTACAAACAAGATAGGGACTTTAGGTTTGTTCTTAAGTTGAATCTGTTTGTAAGTCGGAACAGGTAAATTTTTTAAGTGTAGCTCCAGCCAAAAAATCTATTTTTAAGTTTTGTAGATAGCATAGGGAAGGGTTATCACCCCTGTAACATTTGTTTTGCTGTCTGTGCCCCTGTTCATAAGATTTCACCTCACTTTCTGTCCCAATGACAATTGGATTTTGAAAATTTGGGGTTATTAGGGAAATAAGGATAGGTGATAAAGCATCAGTGGAGACACCTTTTTCCCATATTAACTCTTACAGGAGTGAATTTCCCTCCCTAGGGGTAGATTTCCTCTCACTTCCTGTTGTCTCCCTCCGTTTGTAAGTAGGAGTCGTTTGTAAGTCGGGTGTTTGTAAGTAGGGGACCCCCTGTAGTAGAAATGACTTCCTGTAGGCATTTTGCATAACTGCTCACCAGTTTCTGACATTTTTTGACCAGTCCCCCATGCAAAATCACTTTAGCTGCTAGATGATTCTGGGTTTCCCTGCATGAACTTCAATTTCAAATACTCCCACAATACTTCAATATGATTTAAACCAGGGCTTCAATTAGTCCAACCCATAACCCTCCATTTCTTATTTTTGAGCCTTGGTGGATTTGTTAGTGCATTTTGGATCATTATCACATTGAAACATTAAATTTCAATATAACTTTTGGACAGATTGCCTCACATTCTCATCAAGATACTTTAATATCATGCAGAGCTCATAGTTGAATTGATGATTTCAAGCTGCCTAGGCCTGAAGTATCAAAGTAATCCCAAACCATACCATTTCCACCACCATGCTTCACAGTTGGCATGAAATTCTTCTGAAACAAACACATATGTGGAAATGCTCATAGGGTGCAGCAGCTGGTCCTCCTAATGTATGGAGGGGGCCCTGGATTGTTCTGATATGAGATACACAGTCCATCCAAGTAGAGGTCCATTCCTACCAGAACCAAGGGAATTTGTGAGATCCATCCATACATGTGAAACCTGAGCAATTGGGCTTCCCTATGTGATCTTTAATCATCCCTGCTTGTGTGACTCACTGCCATAACGTATTAGAGTTCACACTCTCTGGTAAGCGCAATACTACTATCCATGGTGGTGGGATTGTCACATTGGTGGCCATTGTTATTTGTGGACTATCATTCCAGGTACCATTGACGGTTTTTGATTGTTTATGGACACAACATTTATAGCTTCTTGTGGACTGTTTCCATTATGAACTATGCATTTTGCACTAATGTGGTGTGATTTTCATATATTTTCTTTTATTTTTTTTGTGTGATATATGTTCATGTGTATGATCACATTATAAATGAGCTAGCACTGCACTTATGTGTTTTTTTTTTGCTTTTTATGTATTCATGATGACCAGCAAAAGTCTTGGAGCTCAGAAGTGGCATGTCAGTGCTATGCAGCCACTTGCTCAGAAGATGGTTCTCCCTACCAGTAGATATAGGACAAGTACGTTTATTCTATAAAGTGGAATTGTGTCATGGCAAAGATAATGGTAAGAACTGTGATGGGGACCTTAGAGTGATCAGCTGCTGTGGCCATCATCTTCGTCATTTTTCTTGACCTGGCATCTTCCCTCTTATGCCATTGAGCAGTGACTGATGATAAAATTCCTGCGCATGCAAGCTAGAGTTACATTATCCTGGCTGCCTTCTCTGCACCTTACAGATACCAAGAGTTGGCCAAGAGTGTACGATGAATTGTGAATGTGCAATAAAAAAGCCATAGTTGAAAGAATTTTGCACAGTTCCTGATTAACCAGCTGAAATTTGCGTAACATGTGGCCCTACCAGCCTAGCTCAGATTTTCAGCTATCCGTGCTTTTTAGAATGGATGAAAGCATCTCTTATATTTATTTCGTTCAGCCCTTAGGCTGAATGAAAGAAATTTAACAGTATATGGCCAGCCTTAAGCCTCGTAGGAAGGAAGGAAGGAATTGTGTGATGACAGACTGTTGGCGGAAAATCTGACCGTTTGTATGCTCCATAGGACAATTGTTGGATTTTCCGCAGACAAATGTTGGATAGCAGGCTTTAAAATTTACTTGAGACAAATGTCTGTTGTCGGATTTTCCGATCGTGTATACACAAGTTCGTTGGACAAAAGTCCAAAGTACAAAAACGCATACTTGTAAACTAGCGTTCGTAATGGAGAATTAACATTCGTGACGTGACAAATTATGAAAATCTCGAAATGCAGCGCATAATTCTCTTATTCTTTAATGGGTTAATAATGAAGCTGCTTTGCTGGTTCATACTGATGGAGTTATTGCAAACAAATTTTCAAAGGCTTTTTTTTCTAGTGATGTCAAGAATAATATTATTATGTTTTTTTTTTCTTTTTTTGGGGGGGTTACCACAACACCATTATCCCGTAGTTTTTAAGAACAAAGATACAACTATGTTGGTGTCCCTTGTCAATTTTACATTGTATTTTTTAAAATGTAACTGCCTACTCCTAAACTGTCATTTGAAGTAAAACACATAGCCAAGTATTATTCTACACAATTTTTTTATTGTACATTTAAAAAAGAAAACAAATAAGATTAGACATGCTATCTGCCAATAGAACTTAACCAAAAAGTGCATTCTATGCATCCAAAAATATAGAAAATACCGTATTTATCGGCGTATAACACGCACTTTTTTCCCCTTAAAATCAGGGGAAAGTTGCAGGTGCGTGTTATACGCCGATCCCCTGAGCTGCACAACTCAAAAATCGCTGACCGCGATTTGAAAATGGCGCCGCCGGCGCCGAAATACACAGAGCCGGTCCTCGGCTCTTTCCGGCGGCTCTCGTTCATTTTCGGCTCCACTCGTAGTCCCGAGCGGAGCTATCCGAACCTACTCGGCTAGGTTCGGATAGCTCCGCTCGGGACTACGAGTGGAGCCGAAAGTGAACGAGAGCCGCCGGAAAGAGCCGAGGACCGGCTCTGTGTATTTTGGCGCCGGTGGCGCCATTTTCAAATCGCGGTCGGCGATTTTGAAGACAGGGGATCGAAGGCTGCACTGGGCAAGGCTGCACTGGGCGAGGCTGCACTGGGCGAGGCTGCACTGGGGGAGGCTGCACTGGGGGAGGCTGCACTGGGGGAGGCTGCACTGGGGGAGGCTGCACTGGGGAAGGCTGCACTGACGAGGCTGCACTGACATGACTGCACTGACATGGCTGCACTGACAAGGCTGCACTGACAAGGCTGCACTGACATGGCTGCACTGGGGAAGGCTGCACTGAGAAGGCTGCAATGATGGGCATTTAAATGTAAGTTTTTTTCCCTTCAACTTCCCTCCTAAAAGTTTTTTTTCCTTAAAATTCCCTCCTAAATTGGGGTGCGTGTTATACGCCGGTGCGTGTTATACGCCGATAAATACGGTATACCAAATCAAATCATTATTATTCAAGCAAAAAAATAATGTCTAAGCAATAACTGCAAGGCCAATAATAAATAACGCGTTATCTCCTCCGATTCCGCAACACGTCTGGTTGCCGAATGGCCGTTCAGAAATGAACTGAAAAGCACGAAATGAAAAGCGCGAACTGGAAAGCGCTAAATGAAAAGTGCGAAATGAAAAGCGCTAAATGAAAAGCGCAAAAAGAAAAGCACAAATCAACACTCACCAAACTTCTACTAACACGAAGTTAGCAGAAGGAACCCAAAGGGTGGCGCTAAAGAGCTGAAAAACCATGTAGTACGTCATTATGTTCGGGATTGTTGGCCGACAATTGTGTGCCGTTTGTATGCAAGACCAAAGTTTGGGGTAATGACCTTTGGACAAAAGACCACGGTTTTGTTGGCGGAAAATCCGATCGTGTATACGAGGCTTAAGTCTTGTAATCAAACATTGCCTCTGCAGTTCTAGCATTTGAAAGAAGTCAACTGTAGGTTAAAAGGAGGTTAAATGCATCTCTGAAGGTACTTAGAAGAAACTCAGAAGTATCCCAACCTGATCTCAAATTCAGGTTAAATATATCATTTACACAGCAGCCTGCATTTTATAATTTGGATGTGAAATTCAGGTGACTGCATCCAGTAGACAGCGGGTAGCAGTTTTCCTAAGTATTAATATGAGTAAAGACTATAAACCTTTTAGGTTGCTTTCTCTGTATTATTTGCTCAGCCCCTAGAATATCTATTTCTATTTGTCACTATAAAGGTGACAAGTGCAATTTAATGCTAAGCGCTCCTTAGAGTAAAATTACCCATATTGTATTAACACTTAGCTTTATTCTATAGCACTTTTAGCCCATTTTTCTACAGCCACTCGTGATTTGCTGATTGCAATTAAGCATTTGAAATGTAGAACAATTTGTCAGGCAATAGACATGCGGTTGTTGTGGTCTAATGTTAAAGACATTGCTGGCTCTAAGGACATAGTTACATCTGTAGTCTTTCTACCCATTTGGAATATTAGTGTCTCAGGTGGCCAGAGGCTGTGTTATTCTAACAGTAAACCTGAAACTAATGGTAATTCCTGATCTACAGTCTGAAACGATGGGACTGGCAGCTTCGGGAAAGAGTTTCACACAAGAATAAAGAGTACAGGACATGAATGTATATTGAGACTAGAGTGTTTTATTATAACCAAACACCATGCAATAAGGCTGTGAATGCTATGTAAAAGATATGTATAGTCTGCATATAAAGTTAGTTTACTCTAACATAACACTACATGTTAGCCACAAAATGTACAGTCATGTTTAAACAGTATAGGATTTAATCTCCAGCTGTGCACAAATGCATAAGATGTTACTGCATCACCACTGTGGTGGTCTCACAGTGAGACATGAGAACAGACAGTGGGCTGCAGTAGCCCACCACACTTAAAGGGTATCTAAACCCAAGAACCAAAAATATTCAGCTTCAAAGTCCTTAGATGTGGTGGCTGCATTCATTTCTGTTTTCAGGCTGGCCATAGATTATGCAATTTTCTTTTCTTCACTCACTGGTTGAAGAAAAAGAAATTCCTTGATTCCCCCATCAATACATTCAGTGTTGGCGGGGGAATCCCTCCCTCTGCGCTATTGTATTCTCACAGCAGGAGATTTCACAGCCATCAGAATAAAATAATAACTACTGGCGTCTATAGCCGCCGGATGTGATTGCATGAAAAACCGGACAGGCTGGTTGTACTGAAGTCAATTGACCAGCTTTCCTATAGTTCCCAATGCTGCAGCCGCTGCTCTGCCCACAGTCATTCTTACACAGAGCTTTGTGTATGAATGAACTACAAGTCCTGACAGCTTTAGCAACTGTTGGTTGGTGGTTCTCAATTATCATGTCATTGTGGGGTGCTGTGGTAGTTCATTGTGGCTCTATTTACACCTGAGCGTATCGATTCACTGTCGTTTTTCAGGCGTTTTTTATCTTTTTTTTTTTTTTATCAGCTTATTTGCATCTTTTTACAAGCTTTTTTTAAAGCATTTTAGAAGCGTATTACAAGTGTTTTACAGCTTCAGGCATTTTTGTTTAGCCAATAGAAAGCACGAGGGGGAGGAGAGGGAGAGGAAATTGGGGGTGGAGAGCTGCTATTTGAGCAGAAAACGCTTGTAAAAGACTCTGGTCAGGCGTTTCTATTAAAGTCTATGGAGCCAAAAACCCTTGTAATCTGCCAAAAAGAACCTCATGTACTTTTTTGAGCGATAGGCAGGGCCTGATTAAGAACATCATGGGCCTGGTGCTGAGGATTTTGGTGTAAAGGAGCAAATATCCCCCAGGTAGGTGATAAGGACTTTAAAGGCAACAAGGAAAAGGGGGGGTCTAAACAAAAGTTGTATTAATAATAATGTATTTATTGATATGTAGACGAAAATATTAAATTATTCGGGTGCAGACATCACCAGAAATAAAGTAAGTTAAAAACAACAAGTATACAAAAACTAAATCGTTATTGCGTGGTAATTGTAGACATTCAGCCTGATGCGTTTCAGGACACTTGTGGGGTCCCTTCATCAGGGGTGTTCAAGGTGAGGTAAAATTACCATAGCATATTCTAAAAATGCAAAACAGAAAAATAGAAAAATAATAATAATAATAGTAATAATAATAGAAATAGAAAAAAAATAATAATAAAATCTGTTTCTTTATGAGCCCTATATAATCCTAAGATATTTTATACTTTTTTCCTTGCAGACATTTTTTAATAGTGTTATTATCTGTTCCAAACCAACCTGCATTTAACCATGCAGATCTCTTGGTTCCATATAGCCAAGTAGTGATCTTTACATTGCTCCACGGCATCTGTTTTGACCTCATGGCCATACTGCATCAGCCGTCACACTCTTCGGAGGTGTACACATTATCAAGTTCATCTAATCGGTAGGTGATCTCCCAATCCTGGTCTCAACGATGCTCCTGCCTCTTGCCCTTTGTCCATGATGTACATATTGTGTTATTCCCTTTTTTTTTCTATTTCTATTATTATTATAACAAGTGTCCTGAAACGCGTCGGGCTGAATGTCTACAATTACCACGCACTAACGATTTAGTTTTTGTATACTTGTTGTTTTTAACTTACTTTATTTCTCGTGATGTCTGCACCTGAATAATTTTATATTTTCTTCTACATATCAATAAATAAATTATTATTAATACAACTTTTGTTTAGACCCCCCTTTTCCTTGTTGCCTTTAAAGTCCTTATCACTTACCTGGGGGATATTTGCTCCTTTACATATTGAATTTGGGATTGACAACCTCCAGCCCCCTTTTTGGTGGACCTTTATAGTTATCTGAGGATTTTGGTGGGGTTTTTTATAAAAAATAAAAATGCAAACAATTTTTTGTTATAACAAATTAAATTAAATAGATAGAGGATGAGAGAGAGAGGAAGGGGATGAGAGAGGGGCGAGGGGTAAGGGATGGATGAGAGAGAGAGGATGCTCATGAGCATGTGTGGAGGTGACAGCAACGCAGCCTGGCTAAGGCAAGTGACCGAAGGCACAGAACCCGGAAGGAGGACCGAGTGAAGATGGAAGCACCCGGGACCAGCCGGACTGATCACAGTGCAGCGCTGGAGGGCTCAGTCTGACAGGTAAGTGTACCCTAATGTGCCAATATGCTGTGCATACTTGTACATAATGGCATAACCTACCTCAGGGCCTCTAAAAAGTAGTAATGTTAGCAAAGTTCACTACCGCTTTAATATCACAGGATCCCAGGAGCCTCTCAAGGGGTCTCCTACTGACCCAGTGGCCCTTGATGGTATGAGAGTGGGCAGTATGTACAGGAGAGGGGTGTGGGGAGAAAGACAGTTGGCAGTATGTATAGGAAAGGAGTGTGGAGGGTATGACAGTTGGCAGTATGTACAGGAGAGAAGTGTTGAGGGTATGACAGTGGACAGTATGTACATGAGAGGAGTGTGGAGGGTATCACAGTGGGCGTTATGTACAGGAGAGGAGTGTGGAGGGTACGACAGCTGCCACTATGTACAGTAGAAGAGTTTATGAAAGTGGGCAGAATATACAGCAGAGCAGTGTGGAGGGTATGATACTGAGCAGTATGTACAAGACACGAGTGTGGAGGGTAAGACAGTGGGCAATATGTACAGGAGGGGAGTGTGAAGGGTATGACAGCAGGCAATATGTACAGGAGAGGAGTGTGGAGGGTATGACAGAGGGCAGTATGCACAGGAGAGGAATGTGGAGGGTATGAAAGTGGGCACTATGTACAGGAGAGAAGTGTATGGCAGTGGGCAGTATGTACAGGAGAGGATTGTGGGGGGTATGACAGCGGGCACTATGTACAGGGGAGAAGTTTATGACAGTGAGAAGTATGTACAGGAGAGGAGTGTGGAGGGTATGACAGTGAGCAGTATGTGCAGGAGAGGAGTGTGGAGGGTATGACATTGAGCAGTATGTACAAGAGAGGAGTGTGGAGGGTATGACAGTGGGCACTATGTACAGGAGAGAAGTGTGTGACAGTGGGCAGTATGTACAGGAGAGGTTTGTGGGGGGTATGACAGCAGGCACTATGTACAGGAGAGAAGTGTATGACAGTGGGTGGTATGTACAGGAGAGGCGTGTGGAGGGTATGACAGTGAGCAGTATGTATAGGAGAGGAATGTGGAGGGTATGACAGCGGGCACTATGTACAGGAGAGAAGTGTATGACAGAGGAGTGTGGAGGGTATGACAGAGGGCACTATGTACAGGTGAGGAGGATGAAGGAATCTGGGAAGGAAAAATGTAAAGGTTTGTGGAAGGATATTTAGAGACTGCGTAGTAGTTTAGCGGGCCATACATGGATTGAAATTAAAGTCAATTAAGCAGAGACCAGCATGCTAGCTGGTTGTACACAAGTCAGTCTATTAATCAACTTGAGTACAACCAGCCTGTCAGGTTTTTCCCAAAACAATCAGTGCTGCCAGTTATAGTTAACAACACTGATCATTATATTCTGTGGGTAGGGAAGGCTCCCCACTGGCAGAACACAATAATGCCCCGTACACACGGTCGGATTTTCCGACGGAAAATGTGTGATAGGACCTTGTTGTCGGAAATTCCGACCGTGTGTAGGCTCCATCACACATTTTCCATCGGATTTTCCAACACACAAAGTTTGAGAGCAGGATATAAAACTTTCCGACAACAAAATCCGTTGTCGGAAATTCCGATCGTGTGTACACAAATCCGACGGACAAAGTGCCACGCATGCTCAGAATAAATAAAGAGATGAAAGCTATTGGCCACTGCCCCGTTTATAGTCCCGACGTACGTGTTTTACGTCACTGCGTTCAGAATGATTGGATTTTCCGACAACTTTGTGTGACCGTGTGTATGCAAGACAAGTTTGAGCCAACATCCGTCGGAAAAAATCCTAGGATTTAGTTTTTGGAATGTCCGAACAAAGTCCGACCGTGTGTACGCCCTATAACACTGCGAGAGTGATTCCCCCATCCACAGGTCAGCAGGTGAGAGGGTGTGGGGACAGGCTGCGGAGAGAGGTCTGTCAGCAGGGGGGTGTGAGGTGGTCATGGAGGGATATCAATCAGCGGGTGGGGGGAGTAACTGGGAGTGATATATTTTGGAGTAGGGTCTGTCATCTGCAGGTTGGGAAATGGTCAACTGTAATATAAGTTGAAGCAAGGTGGCTAACATGGGAAGTGGATGGGGAGTGACCTGGTTGGGGGTGAGTGTGAACTGGATGATGTGTTTCAAGTTTCTTTCACATTTGCGGTAATTCTTACTGCCCTCTGAAAAGTGATCTGTGGTGGATTGCTTTTTAATAAGTGGTATAGCAGCAGCTGACAGGTGTTCTTGAGGTGCTACTGCCGCCTCCTTGTTTTTTTTTACATCGCTGAATGGTAGTTTTACATTGTTGGACTATGCTGCTACTGCAAGCGAGTTTGGCTTGCAGTTGCAGAGATAGATTTTTAAGTACTGAAATTTGGCGCCATTCCATAAGTGTGTGCAATTTTAAAGCATGACATGTTAGGTATTTATTTACTTGGCGTAACATCATCTTTCATAGTATACAAAAAATCAGGCTAACTTTAATGTTTTTTTTTTATTCATGAAAATTCATGTTTCTTTCCAAAAAATACTGTGTAACATAAAAAGTTGCAACGACCACCATTTTATTCACTTGGGTGTTTGCTAAAACAATATATATAATATTTGAGGGTTCTGAGTAATGTTCTTGCAAAAAATTATGATTTTTTACTGTACATGTAGGAGAGAAGTGTCAGAATTGGCCTGGGTGGCAAGGGGTTAATTACTATAAGTAAGTAATATACAAATGATTATTATATATTGTTTTTAACCACTTGACAACTGGGCACTTAAACCCCCTTCCTAACCAGACCAATTTTCAGCTTTTGGTGCTCTCACATTTTGAATGACAATTACTCAGTCATGCAACACTGTATCTTTATGAAATTTTTGTCCTTTTTTTCACACAAATAGAGCTTTCTTTTGGTGGTATTTAATCACCGCTGGGTTCTTTATTTTTTGCGCCGTAAAAGAAAAAAGACCGAAAAATCTGTAAAAAAATAAATTTTTCTTCATTTCTGTTATAATATTTTGCAAATTAGTAATTTTTCTTCATATATTTTGGCCAAAATTTATACCGCTACATATCTTTGGTAAAAATAACCCAAATCGGTGGATATTATTTGGTCTTTTTGAAAGTTATAGAGTCCAAAAGCTATGGTGCGAATATCTGAAAATTGATCACACCTGAAGTACTGACGGCCTATCTCATTTCTTGAGACCCTAACATGCCAGAAAAGTACAAATACCCCCCAAATGACCCCTTTTTGGAAAGAAGACATTCCAAGGTATTTAGAAAGACGCATGGTGAGTTTTTTGAAGTTGTCATTTTTTCCCACAATTCTTTGCAAAATCAAGGTTTTTTTTTTACTTTTTTTTTTTCCCACAAAATTGTCATATTAGCAGGGTATTTCTCACAGACCGCATATGCATAACACAGATTACACCCCAAAACACATTCTGCTATTACTCCTGAGTACGGCAATACCACATGTGTGAGACTTTTACACAGCGTGGCCACATACAGAGGCCCAACATGCAGGGGGAGCACCTTCAGGCGTTCTGGAGCACCCAACTCAATTCTGACATTTCTCTCCTATATGTAAAAATCATCATTTATTAGCTAGAAAATTACATAGAACCCCAAAACATTATATATGTTTTTTTAGCAAAGACCCTAGAGAATACAATGGCGGTTGTTGCAACTTTTTATCTCGCACGGTATTTGCGCAGCAATTTTTTTAACGCGTTTTTTTTGGAAAAAAAAATGTTTTGTGCTTTACAAAAACCAAAACAGTAAAGTTAGCCCAATATTTTTGCATAATGTGAAAGATGAAGTTACGCCGAGTAAATAGATACCCAACATGTCACCCTTCAGAATTGCACGCGCTTGTGGAATGGCGCCAAACTTTGCTACTCAAAAATCCCCATAGGCGACGCTTTAAAATTTTTTACTGGTTACATGTTTTGAGTTACAGAGGAGGTCTAGGGCCAAAATTATTGCTCTCGCTCTACCGATCGCAGCGATACCTCACATGTGTGGTTTGAACACCGTTTTCATATGTGGGCGGGACTTACGTATGCGTTCGCTTCTGCATGCGAGCACACAGGGACAGGGGCGCTTTAAAAAATTTTTTTTTTTTTTTTATTGTTCATTTTACTTTATTTATTTTAGTTTGATGCTTTTTTCAAAAAAAAAAAATTTTGACCACTTTTATTCCTATTACAAAGAATATAAACATCCTTGTAATAGGAATATGGCATGACAGGTCCTCTTTACAGTGAGATATGGGGTCAATAAGACCTCACATCTCACCTCTAGGCTGGGAAGCCTGAAATTAAAAAAAAAAAAAAAAAAAAAAAGATCCTGGCTTCGATCGTAGCGGTGAGTCGGTAGAAGCACCGCAAGGCGGCGGGAAGGGGGGACGTCCCCTCTCGCCTCCCGTAAGAACGATCAAGCAGTGGAACAGCTGCTATGATAGTTCTCATGGTGTAGGGAATCGCCAGCTGAAAAAGCTGATATCTGAATGATGCCTGTAGCTGCACCCATCATTCAGATATCTCCGCACAAAGTCAAGGACGTTGTATGACGGCCGGCGGGCGGGAAGTGGTTAAAACGCTTTTTTTTTTTTTAACACAAAGTTGTCCATTTATACAATATTTCTACCACATAACATGTACATACCAAAAATGACACCCCAAAATAGATTCTCCTGCTCCTCCTGAGTACGGCGATACCCCATGTGTGAGACTTCCACAGCTTGGCCACATACAGAGGGCGAGTAAAGCTGAGCATGGCTCAGCATGGCAGGGTATGGCAGGGTATTGCGGAGTATGGCGGGGTATTGCGGGGTATGGCGGAGTATGGCGGGGTATGGCGGAGTATGGCGGGGTATGGCGGGGTATTGCGGGGTATGGCGGAGTATGGCGGGGTATGGCGGGGTATGGCGGAGTATTGCGGGGTATGGCGGAGTATGGCGGGGTATGGCGGGGTATGGCGGGGTATGGCGGAGTATGGCGGGGTATTGCGGAGTATGGCGGGGGGCATTGCAGAGTATGGCGGGGGGCATTGCAGAGTATGGCGGGGGCATTGCAGAGTATTGTGGGGGCATTGCAGAGTATTGCACAGCATTGCAGAGTATTGTGGGGGTATTGCAGAGTATTGCACAGCATTGCAGAGTATTGTGGGGGCATTGCAGAGTATTGCAGAGTATTGTGGGGGCATTGCAGAGTATTGTGGGGGTATTGCAGAGTATTGTGGGGGTATTGCAGAGTATTGCACAGCATTGCAGAGTATTGTGGGGGCATTGCAGAGTATTGTGGGGGCATTGCAGAGTATTGTGGGGTATTGCAGAGTATTGTGGGGGTATTGCAGAGTATTGCACAGCATTGCAGAGTATTGTGGGGGTATTGCAGAGTATTGTGGGGGCATTGCAGAGTATTGTGGGGTATTGCAGAGTATTGTGGGGTATTGCAGAGTATTGTGGGGTATTGCAGAGTATTGCACAGCATTGCAGAGTATTGTGGGGGTATTGCAGAGTATTGCACAGCATTGCAGAGTATTGTGCTGGTATTGCAGAGTATTGCACAGCATTAGTAGTAGGGATGGCTGAGCATGGATGGATGGATGTCACTGTGCAGCGTTGTGGGCACTACACATACAGCCCACAGCGCTGCAGACATCCATCCATCCCCATCCCCGCTCACTGTGTACCGATCGGTACACAGGAGGGGAGGAGAGGAACCGGCGTCATCAGATGACGCCGGTCTGTTTACATGTGATCGCGCCGTCATTTGACGGCTCGATCACATGGTAAACGGCCGCGATCAGCGGCCACTTACCGGGATCCGTGATGCGCCGGGTCCTCTGGACCTGGCGGTCACGGATGTGTTCGAGTGCGCGCCCCAGGGGGCGCGCGAGAGGGGAATTCTGGGAGGACGTCATAGTACGTCCACCCAGAGTTATCCAACCGCCCTGCAGCCGTCATTCGGCTATGGGCCGGTTGGTAAGTGGTTAAGGTACAGTAATTTACTATATTTTCAAAATCTGTACTCAAACAGGTGGCTTAATGGGGTTGTAAACCCTCGTGTTTTTTCACCTTATCATCTATACATTAAGGTGAAAAAACTTTTGACAGTGACCCCAGAAATCGAGGCTCGGGGCCACACTGTGTAAAAGGAACTGCACAGTTGAGGTAAGTATGATATGTTTGTTATTTAAAAAAAAATGAAGGTTTACAATCACTTTAACCACTTGAGCCCCGGACCATTATGCTGCCTAAGGACCAGAGGTCTTTTTCCAATTTGGCACTGCGTCGCTTTAACTGCTAATTGCGCGGTCATGCAATGCTGTACCCAAATGAAATTTGCGTCCTTTTCTTCCCACAAATAGAGCTTTCTTTTGATGGTATTTGATCACCTCTGCAGTTTTTATTTTTTGCGCTATAAACGGAAAAAGACCGAAAATTTTGAAAAAAAATGATATTTTCTACTTTTTGTTATAAAAAAAATCCAATAAACTAAATTTTAGTCATACATTTAGGCCAAAATGTATTCGGCCACATGTCTTTGGTAAAAAAAATGTCAATAAGCATATATTTATTGGTTTGCGCAAAAGTTATAGCGTCTACAAACTAGGGTACATTTTCTGTAATTTACACAGCTTTTAGTTTATGACTGCCTATGTCATTTCTTGAGGTGCTAAAATGGCAGGGCAGTACAAAACCCCCCCAAATGACCCCATTTTGGAAAGTAGACACCCCAAGGAAATTGCTGAGAGGCATGTTGAACCCATTGAATATTTATTTTTTTGTCCCAAGTGATTGAATAATGACAAAAAAAAAAAAAAAATATTTACAAAAAGTTGTCACTAAATGATATATTGCTCACACAGGCCATGGGCCTATGTGGAATTGCACCCCAAAATACATTCAGCTGCTTCTCCTGAGTATGGGGATACCACATGTGTGGGACTTTTTGGGAGCTTAGCCGCGTACGGGGCCCCGAAAACCAAGCACCGCCTTCAGGATTTCTAAGGGTGTAAATTTTTGATTTCACTCTTCACTGCCTATCACAGTTTCGGAGGCCATGGAATGCCCAGGTGGCACAAAACCCTCCCAAATGACCCCATTTTGGAAAGTAGACACCCCAAGCTATTTGCTGAGAGGCATGGTGAGTATTTTGCAGCTCTCATTTGTTTTTGAAAATGAAGAAAGACAAGAAAAAACTTTTTTTTTTTTCTTTTTTCAATTTTCAAAACTTTGTGACAAAAAGTGAGGTCTGCAAAATACTCACTATACCTCTCAGCAAATAGCTTTGGGTGTCTACTTTCCAAAATGGGGTCATTTGGGGGGGTTTTGTGCCACCTGGGCATTCCATGGCCTCCGAAACTGTGATAGGCAGTGAAGAGTGAAATCAAAAATTTACACCCTTAGAAATCCTGAAGGCGGTGCTTGGTTTTCGGGGCCCCGTACGCGGCTAAGCTCCCAAAAAGTCCCACACATGTGGTATCCCCATACTCAGGAGAAGCAGCTGAATGTATTTTGGGGTGTAATTTCACATATTCCCATGGCATGTTTGAGCAATATATCATTTAGTGACAACTTTGTGCAAAAAAAAAAAAAAATTTGTCTCTTTCCCGCAACTTGTGTCGCAATATAAAATATTCCATGGACTCGACATGCCTCTCAGCAAATAGCTTGGGGTGTCTACTTTCCAAAATGGGGTCATTTGGGGGGGTTTTGAACTGTCCTGGCATTTTATGCACAACATTTAGAAGCTTATGTCACACATCACCAACTCTTCTAACCACTTGAAGACAAAGCCCTTTCTGACACTCATTGTTTACATGAAAAAGTTATTTTTTTTTTGCAAAAAAATTACTTTGAACCCCCAAACATTATATATTTTTTTAAAGCAAATGCCCTACAGATTAAAATGGTGGGTGTTTCATTTTTTTTTTTTTCACACAGTATTTGCGCAACGATTTTTCAAACGCATTTTTTGGGGAAAAAACACACTTTTTTAAATTTTAATGCACTAAAACACACTATATTGCCCAAATGTTTGATGAAATAAAAAAGATGATCTTAGGCCGAGTACATGGATACCAAACATGACATGCTTTAAAATTGCGCACAAACGTGCAGTGGCAACAAAATAAATACATTTTTAAAAGCCCTTAAAAGCCTTTACAGGTTACCACTTTAGATTTACAGAGGAGGTCTACTGCAAAAATTACTGCCCTCGATCTGACCTTCGCGGCGATACCTCACATGCATGGTGCAATTGCTGTTTACGTTTGACGACAGACCGCCGCTTGCGTTCGCCTTAGGGCGAGAGCAGGGGGCGACAGGGGTTTGCTTTTTTATCTTATTTTTAAACTGTTCCTTTCATTTTTTTTTTTTTAATCTTTTTATTGTTATCTCGGGGAATGTAAATATCCCCTATGATAGCAATAGGTAGTGACAGGTACTCTTTTTTGAAAAAATTGGGGTCTATTAGACCCTAGATCTCTCCTCTGCCCTCAAAGCATCTGATGACACCAAGATCGGTGTGATAAAATGCTTCCCCAATTTCCCAATGGCGCTATTTACATCCGGCGAAATCTAAGTCATAAAATGCTCGTAGCTTCCGTTTTCTTAGGCCATAGAGATGTTTGGAGCCACTCTGGTCTCTGATCAGCTCTATGGTCAGCTGGCTGAATCATCGGCTGCATTCTCAGGTTCCCTGTTGAGACAGGAGAGCCAGAGAAAAACACGGAAGACGGTGGGGGGGGGGCATTCCCTCCCACGGCTTGTAAAAGCAGTCTAGAGGCTAATTAGCCACTAGGATTGCTTTTACATGAAAGCCGACCGCTGGCTGAAAAGAATGATACCAAGATGATACCTAAACCTGCAGGCATCATTCTGGTATAACCATTCAAAGTCGTGAATGGCATACCTGAAGACAAAAAAATGGTTAACAATAAAGCACAGTAAACGGTAAAGTATAAAAAATTGCATACCTGAAAAGCAAACATGATAAAACATAATAACAATAAAACATTGCAGAATAGAATACAGTAAAAAAGAGCAGAACAAGAGAGAGAGAATAGAGAGAGAGAGAGAACAATAAAACGACAACTATTTTTTTTTATTTTATATATATATATTTTTTTTTTTACACTTTTTTTGTAACTAACTTTTATAACGGTAACCAGTTCCAGGTTCGGGTCTCTCAAAATGCGATGGCATCTTGGGAGACCCTGTGAAAGTGTGCCTAGTCTGTGCAATGCTGTACCCTACGCTAATACTCAACTAGTGTATGGTAGCGTTCAAAACATTCACCAATGCAAAGACCAGGATTGTCAGGACAGGAGGGACAATAATAGAGGGTGTCACGCCTATATTCGCGCTTGCTGCAGACACGACATCTTTTTTGGGGGTTCGTTGGGTAGGGGTACTCGGGAGGACAAAAAGAAAATGCCTCTCATGCAGCCGACTGCATTTGGTTGGGGATGTGAATGGGGGAAGTACGGGCGCTGCAGAAGCGGTGGGTTCCCAATTAGGATTGGCGAATGCAGCAGGAAGGGCACTATGGGCACGACGGGCCTGTGTTTGTCTTCTTCTTGGTGGCAGCAGGACACTACTTGTGCTTGCCACCTCACCAGCTTGAACTGCAGTTATGGGACTCGCCACGTCACCAAGTGTTACTGCAGTGCTGGTTTGACTACGACCGGGGTGTACTAGGCCGCTGGCGCTTGCCAGTTCAATAAAAAGCTACCAAAAAAACTGTTAGCGATCGCAGGGATCAGGCCTGACTCTGCGAATGCTGCAGTTATGCGTTAAGTGTTTTGTAAGTGACAGTGATCGATCAATACTGCACTTGGGTGGGCTGGGCCGGGCGGAGGGGCAAAATGCAGGTGCTAGCAGGTATCTGGGCTGATCCCGCTAACACTGCGTTTTTGGGAACCCTAAACTGCTGGGGACGCCAGTATAGATCTGATCGGATCAGATATTGATCCGTTCAGATACTATACCACTAAGGGAGGTGTACGGTGCGTGCGTGGGTGTTAGCGGTACTGGCGCTAATCTGACGCTGCTTGGGGCTGGTGCTTGCCAGTTCACCAAAATACTACCAAAAAAACTGTTAGCGATCGCAGGGATCAGGCCTGACTCTGCGAATGCTGCAGTTATGCATTTAGTGTTTTGTAAGTGTCAGTGATCGATCGATACTGCACTTGGGTGGGCTGGGGTGGGCCGGGCGGAGGGGCAAAACGCAGGTGCTAGCAGGTATCTGGGCTGATCCCGCTAACACTGCGTTTTTGGGAACCCTAAACTGCTGGGGACGCTAGTATAGATCTGATCGGATCAGATATTGATCCGATCAGATACTATACCACTAAGGGAGCTGTACGGTGCGTGCGTGGGTGTTAGCGCTACTGGCGCTAACCTGACGCTGCCTGGGGCTGGTGCTTGCCAGTTCACCAAAATGCTACCAAAAAAACTGTTAGCGATCGCAGGGATCAGGCCTGACTCTGCGAACGCTGCAGTTATGCGTTTAGTGTTTTGTAAGTGACAGTGATCGATCGATACTGCACTTGGGCTGGGCCGGGCGGAGGGGCAAAACGCAGGTGCTAGCAGGTATCTGGGCTGATCCCGCTAACACTGTGTTTTTGGGAACCCTAAACTGCTGGGGACGCTAGTATAGATCTGATCGGATCAGATATTGATCCGATCAGATACTATACCACTAAGGGAGGCGTATGCTGCGTGCGTGGGTGTTAGCGGTACTGGCGCTAATCTGACGCTGCCTGGGGCGACGCATATCACCGCCGGCCGATCAGGGGGCTAAACCTTTATTCGGTAATAAACGGCGGGTGCCCTGACACTATAAAAAAATAAACAAACTAACCAGCGTCACCCGTAACAGTTATACGGTGATCAGTGGTGAAAGGGTTAACTAGGGGGCCATCAAGGGGTTAAAACATTTATTAGGTAGTATATGGGGGTCCCTGTCGCTATAAAACGCTGACGGCGAACCTAAATATTTAGGTCCCTAACTAGCGTCACCAGCGACACTAATACAGCGATCAGAAAAATGATCGCTTAGCGACACTGGTGACAGGGGGTGATCAAGGGGTTAAAACTTTATTAGGGGGGGTTAGGGGGGTATCCTAGACCTACAGGGGGGTAATACTAACTGTCCCAACACTCTAACTGTCACAAACTGACACCAATGCAGTAATCAGAAAAAAAAAAAACTGCTGGTGTCAGTTTGTGACGGGGGGGGGGGGGGTGATTGGGGGGGGATCGGGGGGCGATCGGGGGGGGGATCGGGGTGTTTTGTGTGCCTGGCATGTTCTACTGTGTGTGTGTAGTGTTGTGCACTCACATACCTGTCTTCTCTCCTCGGGCCGGAACGGAAAATACCGAGCCGAGGAGAGATGACATAATTTCCTTTGCTGCTGTTTAGCATACAACAGCAAAGGAATGATGTGATTGGCCGGCGGCGATCGCGAGGGGGGGGCCACGAACGGATGGCCTCCCCGTCATCTCCGATCGCCGTGGGACAAAAGATGACCGCCTCGGGCACCGGGGGGGGGGTCCGATCGGACTCCCCACCCGCGGAAGGCAAATCACGTATATGTACGTGATTTTGCCTGTCCGTGCCACCTTGCCGACGTAAATCGGCGTGAGGCGGTCGTCAAGTGGTTAAACAGACAAATTACTGAAGTTTGAAGTTATAACTTCCAACAGTAATTTCACAATAAATAGATAAATTATAAATTATTATCTTATAACATATAGCATAATAATATATGATTTAGCTTGATTAAAACAGTACCTTTTCAGCAGCAGAAGATTCTCATTCCCCCGCTAAACTGTGTGAGAAAAACATGGGATTGTAGGTAAACTTTATACACATAAACACGTGTTTTCCTTCTAATTAAGAGGGCTGGGCTGCAGGGGCGTTGCTAGGTCTATAAAAGATCTGGGGCTAGAGCCCATAGCAGCGTAGTAAAGAAAGTCATACGCTTGGGCGGGCATACACATGTATATACAGTAATATACGTGTGGGTGTATATATATATCCCCAGAGAGCCTCCCGCTTACATCAGGGTCCCCAGAGAGCCCCCCCCTTACATCACCTTACATCAGGGACCCCAGAGAGCCTCCTCCTTACATCAGAGTCCTTAGAGAGCCTCCCCCTTCCATCAGGGTACCCAGAGGACCCCCCCCACTTACATCAAGGTTCCCAGAGAGGCCCCCTTACATTAGGGTCCCCAGAGAGCCTCCCCCTTAAATCTGGGTCCCTAGAGAGCCTAGGCCTTAAAATCAGGGTCCCCAGAGAGCCTCTCCCTTACATCAGGGTCCCCAGAGAGCCCCCCCACTTACATAGGGGCCCCAGAGAGCCTCCCCTCCCCTTGGGGACCCCTGCAGAGACTCGGGGCTATTGGCCTCAGATTCGAGGCTATAGCCCCAAAAGCCACCCCCTAGCAAAGCCCCTGCTGGGCTGGAAGGGAGCATGTATCTTTTAGACACATGCCCCCTTCTATGACACATTTGTATTGGACAACTGGGGCTAATGGTGCTTTACCATTCCAAGTCCAAGGCTTCAAGCTGTCCATTGAGCTCAGTGCCTCCGACAAGAAGTGAGGAGAGGCACTGTGAGCTTATCCTCTCACTCTGCTGCAAACAGAGTGTGCCAGCTTGTATTTAAAGGGGTTGTAAAGGTTTGCGTTTTTTCACCTTAATGCATCCTATGCATTAAGGTGAAAAAACATCCGACAATACCGGCCCCCCCAGTCCCCCCATTTTACTTACCTGAGCCCTTTCACCTGCTGCGCTCACCCCCCATGTCCTCTTCGCCGCTCAGCCTGGCCGTTTATTGGCTAGAGTGGATGGATTGAAAGCAGCGCAGCCATTGGCTCGCACTGATGACAATCACATCCAATGACGTGGTGCGCCGGGGGGCGGGGCCGAGTGATACAGTGAGCAGCTATAGTCACCGGCTGTATCACGGGAGCGCGCCCGCAAGAACGAACCACCATGCGAGAGAGCTCGCATGAAGTTGGTTAGTTCTTGCGGGGAGGAGCTGAGACAGCCGCCGAGGGACCCCAGAAGACCAGGTTCGGGGCTACTCTGTGCAAATCGAGCTGCACAGTGGAGGCAAGTATAACATGTTTGTTATTTATTTATTTTTTTAAATTGCCTTTACAACCCCTTTAAACTGGCCACTCTGTATGTAGCTTCTGACAGGCTGCGCAAGGAGCCCCATATTTGCAGAACCATAGGTCCTAGGAGCCCCAAATTTTGACCCGTGGTGGGGTAGGTCTTTGGCTACCTACCCCCTAAAAGTCTCTATGACCCTCGAAACTCGATCCTTTTTTTTTTTTTGCCAAATGGGCCTATCTTAAGGTAATGGGCCTGGAGCTGCAGCTCCAATAGCCCCTAAGTTAATCCGGCCCTGGCGACAGGTGTTTTGCTACAGGTGACAGAATGCTCAGATGTGAGCAGGGGCCATTGAAATAAATGGGATCTGGCTTGTTGAGCGTTTTATAAAAAATCTCTACCTAAAATTTGAAGCTGTACAGAACCTCAAAGATATGCATCAAAGCTTTACTGTTGGTTAAAATGTACAACCTAGTTACAGGATAATAAATGATGGGAACCCTATAAATATTTTAATGATTTTCAAATGTTAATAACAGATAGGCATACAGTTTGTAAGTTATTTGTGTAATTTTAAAGTTAGATGAAATTCTGGATTATGATTTTGGTAATCCTTATAATGCTTAGCTCAAATAATCATATGAATATGATTCCTCCATGGCCTCCTGAAGAAGTGGACTTCGTTTCACAAAATGTGCTGAGAAGTTCTAATCCAACTGGTGAGTTACAGCTAATGAAAATCTATACATTGACAGTAGACAAATGTTTGATGAGAGTATGAGACAATATATAGATGTACTATAGAATCAGCAATGTTTTTAGGCATATAGATCAATAAAAGGCTATTTTACTTTTTAAACATGGTGGTTATGTGTATTATTTAAAATGTCCCACTAACTGACCCACCTGAGTGAACTGTGAGCGCAATGCTCTGCGCTCGCAGTTGACCTTTTTTTTAAGCCTATTAGAGCCTATGGCTCTAATCAGGTGCTTTAACCACTTACCGACCGGCTCCTGTACATATACGTTGGCACTTTGAAGATGGATATCTCGGTAACAGCAGCAGCTGCTGCCACAACCGAGGTATCCATCTTTACAGGAGCCAGTTCTGTGTACGATAATGGTGGTCTCTGCGGCGGGTTCACCGCGAGATCACCGTTATCGGTGGCGGGAGAGATGCCACCCCCCCTCCTGCCGCTCTCCCACGCCCTCCGCCGCTTACCGGAGCTGTCGGTAGCGGCGGAGGAGATCGGGACCTCTCACTGCTGAGGTATGGAGACGAGTGAGGCTAAGATGGCCCCCACCCATCTCCATACCATAGGAGGGCGGAAGCGACATCATGTCTTAAAAACATATTTTTTTTTTTTTAATTTTTTTTTTTTTGCACTTTAGTCCAAATATGAGATCTGAGGACTTTTTGACCCCAGATCTCATATTTAAGAGGACCTGTCATGCTTTTTTCTATTACAAGGGATGTTTACATCCCTTGTAATAGGAATAACAGTGATCCAAATTTAAAAAAAAAAAAAAAAAGTGCAAAAATAAATATAATAAAGTAAAATGAATAAGAAAATTAAAAAAATATGTTTTTTAAAGCGCCTTGTCCCGACGAGCTCGCGCGCAGAAGCAAACGCATACATGAGTAGCGCCCGCATATGAAAACGGTGGTCAAGCCACACATGTGAGGTATCGCCGCAACAGGTAGAGTGAGAGCAATAATTCTAGCCCTAGACCTCCTCTATAGCGCAAAACATGCAACCTGAAGAATTTTTTAAACGTCGCCAATGGAGATTTTTAAGGGTAAAAGTTTGACGCCATTCCACGAGCAGGCGCAATTTTGAAGCGTGACATGTTGGGTATGAATTTACTTGGCGTAACATTATATTTCACAATATAAAAAAAAAATTGAGCTAACTTTACTGTTGTCTTATTTTTTTATTCAAAAAAGTGAATTTTTTCCAAAAAAAGTGCGCTTATAAGACTGCTGCGCAAATACGGTGCAAAAAAAAGTATTTCAATGACCGCCATTTTATTCTCTAGGGTGTTAGAAAAACAAAACAATATATAATGTTTGGGGGTTCTAAGTAATTTTCTAGCAAAAAAACCTGTTTTAAACATGTAAACACCTAAAATCCAAAACGAGGCTAGTCCTTAAGTGGTTAAAAAAACACCCCCGCCACTGGAATTCAGGCGCCCTGGTGTCCGAAAAGGGGCCGGACGCCTGTATAGGGGGTGGCTACAGCGGCCATGGATAGATTCATGCAATGCATGTATCTATCTATAGATAGATAGTGTGGCTGGAGAGAGGGGGAGGTGCCCGTGTGCCCTTAATGGACGCAGCGCCACTGATACAAAGTAACATCACTGTGGCAGGAAGCACAGAGTGCTCCAAAAAGTTATTTATATTTACAGTGTCATGAAAATTGCTTTTGACCTTACATTATGAAATGCAAACTGCCTCACTTGTTTTGCCTTCCTCTGGATCCACATTATTAGAAAGAATAACAAATTAACCTAATATTTACATGTATAATGATGTAACACAACTTGTACTAATAACACCACAATGCAATAATTCAGAAAAAAAGAAAACAATCAAAACATTATAAAAGTAAAATCCATATAGTTTCAGTGTCTCCAAACCACTGGTAAAATCCTTAAAAGCGGAGTTCCACTAGTTTTTCAGTTTATTAAAAGTCAGCAGCTACAAAAAGTGTAGCTGCTGACTTTTAACCATTTCAGCCCCGGAAGATTTGGCTGCTCAATGACCAGAGCACTTTTTGCGATATGGCACTGCATATTTAACTGACAATTGCGCGGTCATGCAACGCTGTAGCCAAACAAAATTGGCGTCCTTTTTTTCCCACAAATAAAGCTTTCTTTTGGTAGTATTTGATCATCTCTGTGTTTTTTATTTTTTGTGCTATAAACAAAAAAAGTGCGACAATTTTGAAAAAAACACAATATTTTGTACTTTTTGCTATAATAAATATATCCCCAATTTTTTTTTAAAAAAAGCAAATTTTTTCCTTAGTTTAGGCCGATATGTATTCTTCTACATATTTCTGGTAATAAAAATCACAATAAGCGTATATTGATTGGTTTGCGTAAAAGTTATAGCATCTACAAAATAGGGGATAGATGTATGGCATTTTTATTATTATTTATTTTATTAGTAATGGCGGCGATCTGTGATTTTTATCGTGACTGCGACATTATAGCGGACACATCGGACACTTTTGACACATTTCTGGGACGACTGACAATTATACAGCGATCAGTGCTATAAAAATGCACTGATTACTGTATAAATGTCACTGGCAGGGAAGGGGTTAACACTAGGGGGCGATCAAGGTGTTAACTGTGTTCCCTGACTGTGTTCTAACTGTAGGTGGAGGGGACTGACTATAGGAGATGACAGATCGTGGTTCCTAGCTATTAGGAACTCACGATCTGCATATCCTCTCAGAACAGAACAGGGATGTGTGTGTGTGTTTACACACACACACACATCCCTGTTCTGCCTCTCGTGCCCGCGATCGCTCGTGGCCAGCAGTCATCACCTGCTATCCCACTTAAAGGAGCCAACGTATAGCTAAGACGGCTCACGGGATTGTGCCGACCTGCCGCAGTATAATGACGGTGGCTGGTTGGCAAGTGGTTAATAAACACACACTCACCTGTCCCATGATCCAGCGATGGGGCCGCCCGAACCCTCAGTTCTCTCCCCCGCCCTTCCTCTGTGCTGGCATCACTAGTGTGGGAGCTCGGCTGTGACAGCTTGAGGCTTCACAGCCAGGTGAGCACTGCGCATACGTGAGTCACCCTGCCCTGTCCTGAATGGCTGAGAAATCTTCTGGGGCCTGTGACATGTCCCAGAAGATTGCAGGGAGGGAGGGGTAGAGGAGGAGTAGCCTAGGTGGTGTGGGCTGAAGTGGGAGCTAGTTACCTGTCAAAACTGCCCCCCCCCCCCAAAAAAATGACATGCAAAATGTGGCATGTAAAGGGGTTAGGAGTCCTTAATGCGATCTCGGTCCACAAGGTTTAGGAGTGTGTCTATGGGCGGGAGGAGTGTAAATCGGACGGTGATGAGGACGTGACGCAGGACGTCCGTATAGGGGGAGGGGCCTGAAGGCAGCGCTGAGGTGAGGGTACGATGCGAGCCGCCACGGGAAGGTGAACGACACGAGCGGGGTGAGAGACCGCAGCGTGTCAGATCTGGAGCCGAGACATAGTATCTTCCGTGAGGCGGCATCCCCCTCCCGCGCCCCGCAGCCACAAGCAGCCATAAGCGGCAGTCGGAGATAAGTACCGCCCCGCCCTCGGTCAGCTGTAGAGCCAGTACGCCAGCAGACCAGGAGACCAGAGTTGTCAACACGACAAACCAAGGAAAGTGGAGCCGCAGTAACGGAGGAGGTGAGGAGTTGGAGTCCAGAGCGGTGAAAAGGTTCCATCTAGCAGCCCTGATCTTGCTGAGCAGTCCTGGTTTGTCGCTTCTTTCATCGGTCCCACCAGTCTGTCCTCTACCCTCCTCTCTCTGCACCAGCATTGGTATCATGGACATGGATTGAGGATGGAAAACAAGGCAGCAGGAGAGGTGCAGTACTGTAGGATGGAAAGTCAGCAGAAGCAAAGGTATGAGAATTTCCTTTCCTAAACATAAAGCCGTATAAGGACTGGCAGTGTGCCCCGGTGTATAGACTTCAAAAAAAAAAAAAAAGGGGGATTAGCGAGACTATTTCTCCCCTTGGTCTGGTCCCCTGCTACTGACGAGGTGCACTGCAAGAGACTATTAAGATAACAAGCGTGACCCTAGCTGTTGGGCAGTATATGTGCAAAACAACAAGATACAAGAGCTTAAAGTCGAAACAGAATAAAGGTGGGCAATAAAGGCATTAAGAGTCGAGGAGGGTGAGGAGGTTATGCGTATGGACTTTGTTGTACTATTCACACAGCGGGGACGCATTGGAGTGTGGGGGCGTGCAATATAGTCAGAGGCGGAGGTGAAGCGCTGAGAATCGTAAAGTCTTGTCTGCAGGTACGGCTGGCAGCAGCTGAACTATGAGAGGGCGGTCCCAAAGAACCACAGAGACTAAAAATTCAAGAGATAGTCTCAATTCTAGCTCTATTCAAAGGTATCTCAAAGAAGCAAATTTAAAAAGTCCTGGCCTGGAAATGAAACAAGCAGGAACAAAGGAAAAAAAAAAAGATCAGCAGAAACAGAAGGGGGGACAGGGGGATAGGAACAATGAGGAATTAGACCTGGAAGGAGCTGGAGTGGGCTGTCCCCCGGAAGAGCTAAGAAATATGGAGCCCGGCTTGAGTAGAATGGAAATGCTGGAAATGTTCACAAAACTCGAAAATGTTATAAAATCGGAAATCATGAGCGTGCGCACAGACATGGGCCAGTTACTGCACAGAGTAGAAGAGGTGGAGGAAGTGTCAGAAAAACATGCTAAAGAGATTTTGGACCTTAAAGAGCAAATAAGCAAGATGCAAATTGAAAATCGCATGATGGAATTTAAAATAGAAGAGCAGGAGAACCAGAGCAGGCGACAAAATTTGCGCATTAGATCCATTCCGGAACATTTAAACGAGGACTTGGGGGTCATAATGAGAAAGATATTCAACCCTATTCTAGGCAGAAGGGAGGAGGAGGAGCTGAGAATAGATCGGGTCCATAGGGTGAGGAAACCCCCTAATTTAAACCATGATATCCCCAGAGATGTAATCGTGAAGTTTCATTCTTATACGGATAAAGAAAAAATATGGAGGAATCTTAGGGGGGCACCCCCAGTTTGTTTTGAAAATAAAAACTTACAGATATTCGCAGACATTTCAGCGGGCACACTGGCGAGGAGAAGACGGTTGAGACCACTGTTAGACCAACTGCGGGGGGCCAACCTGAAGTACAGTTGGGGGTTTCCAGCATCACTGATAGTCGTTAAAGAGGGGAGATCTCACAGGATGAGATTCCCTGAAGAGATGCGGGACTTTTGTGCTGGTCTGGGGATTCCGATGCCTGAGGGATAGAGAAGGGACTGGCAATGAACTCTAAAATATGTTTTGTCAGAGTGTGAGGCGAACCTTGGTCTCCTGGGGGGTGGGGGGGAGAGGGTTTTTTTTTTTTTTTTCTCTTTTCTTTCTTTCTCTCTCCCTCTCACTCTCCTCCCCACTCCCAGGGGACACGTGGGGTTTACAGTAAAGCGCGACTCTGGCTGCTGGACATTGGGAACATTATATAAAGAGGAGGCTGCGGGTGGGTGGGGGGGGGTCCCCTTGGTCGAGGTGCGGCTGGTATCTAGCCCTCATATATCTCCTCCGAGGGTCTTTTTTTTTTTTTTTTTCCCTCGGAGAGGGCTTTTAAGTGCTGCCATTGGAGCTCCACCCCTGGAATGGTAGCGCGCAGTATGGGATCAGGAGTATCCCCTACATGCGGGCTTTGGGCTGGGATACAGCCAGGGGGGGGAGGGTGGGGGGAGGGGCAGAGGAGGGGAGGTGGTGGGTGGGGGAGGGGAGGGGTGAGTGGGGGGGGGGGGGTGTGGGAGGGGGTTCCTGCGGGGTGGATCTGGGGAGTGCAGTGGGAAGGTGAGAAGGGTTAGATCTTGAGCAATGATCGACCTTAAGTTTCTAACATACAATGTAAAAGGTCTCAACTCACCCACCAAAAGACACAAAATACTGAAGGAGCTCCAACACTACGGTGCTGATATTGTCTTCTTACAGGAGACTCACCTGGTGTTGGAGTCCAGGATAAGACTCTTTTCCCCAGGTTTGCCGAAATGGTACTATGGTGACTCCCCGATTAGGAGAGCCAAGGGGGTGGCAATAGGCTTTTCGAAGAATCTAAACTTCTCCCTGATAGACAGAATGTCGGATCCAGAGGGACGGTATATATTTCTTAAGGGTAATATTGGAAATAGAGCATTTACTTTGGCGAATGTGTATTGCCCAAATAAAAACCCAACATCTTTTTTTGGGCAAGTTCTGAGTAAGCTGATGAAATTCAAGGAGGGGGAGGTGGTGTTGGCAGGAGATCTTAATTTTTGTTTTGACCCTGTACTCGACAGTACGTCCCGGGCAGGGGGGGCAGGGAGGGTCTCAACTGGTGCAATCGGGCGGCGACTCTTCAGTTGCCGCCTGGTTGACGCATGGCGGCTGCAGCATGCCAAGGACAGAGATTTTACCTTCTTCTCCCCTGTGCACGGGACGTATTCGAGATTAGACCACATCTTTGTAGAACATAGTCTCTTGGAATGGGTGGAGGAGACTGGAAAAGAAATTGCTACTATCTCAGACCACTCTCCGGTTACTATGAGGATGAGGCTCCCTGATAGGGTGGAGAGGACTATTTCTTGGAAGTTGGATGAATTTCTTCTGAAGGATGCAAAAGTATTGGAAAAGATACAGGAGGAGGTTGATTTTTACTTCAAAGTCAATGACACAGGAGAAGTCCCCCCCTCCACGCTATGGGAAGCGCACAAGGCGTACATTAGAGGGGTTTTCATCTCAATAGGAGCGGGAATTAAAAAGAAGAGAAAGGAAGTAAGGGAGAGGATGATAGAGGAAATCTTTGTATTGGAACAGACCCATAAAAAGCAGAGGGGGGCAAGTCAGGAGGTATTCCATCAACTAGTAGTAAAAAGAGAGGAGTTAAAGGACATTATGGAACAGGACTGTAAGCGAACTTTAAATAGGATAACAAAGGACAATTACCTGTGGGCAAATAAGTCAAGTAAACATCTGGCCAGAATATTAAGAAAGAAAAGAGATAGGAATTATATTGAGAAAATACATAACAAAAAAGGGGAGGTAATTGGGACTAGTAAAGGGATAGCAAACGAGTTTAAAAAGTTTTACGAGGCGCTGTACTCTATTGGGCAAAATGGAAGGGGTAACATATCGCATTTGGAGATGGTCGAGGAATTTCTGAGAGGGGCAGGGGTTCCAGTGCTTACAGAGGAAGAGAGAACGGCCCTTGAGAGACCGATAGGAGAGGAAGAAATTCTGACAGCTCTAAAAGCGTCTCCTAAGGGCAAGAGCCCTGGACCTGATGGGTTCACTACACTTTACCTGGATAAATTGAAACATATCCTAGTGCCTAGACTCTGTCATTTTTGGAACGAGCTGGGCCCTAACTGTGAAATAGGTAAAGAGGCGTTGACAGCGTCAATCACCTTAATATTAAAAGAAGGGAAAAATGACAAGCTATGTTCCAGTTATAGGCCCATCTCGCTGCTGAATGCAGATGTCAAACTATACTCAAAGGTGTTGGCGAGCAGGTTAAAGGACAAAATGACATCTCTTGTACATGCAGACCAGGCAGGGTTTGTGCCCGGGAGACAAACTAGGGATAATGGGGTACGAGCAACGCTCTTGTTGGAACTAAGTAAACGGGAGGGACCCCCAGCGCTATTCCTGTCGGTAGACGCTGAAAAAGCGTTCGACAGGGTAGACTGGGGGTTCATGATGAAAACGTTAGAAGTAATGGGGTTGGGCCCCAGGTATATTTCGTGGGTTAAGGCCCTTTACAGTAACCCTATGGCCTCAGTCAGAGTCAAAGGGGTCCTATCAAAACCTTTTAAGATGGAAAACGGCACCAGGCAGGGGTGCCCCTTATCTCCTCTTTTGTTCGTACTGTCCCTAGAACCTCTGCTGGCCACTATTCGCAACAATCCAGACTGCAATGGGGTGAAGGTAGGAATAGACGAACATAAGCTAGCAGCATTTGCTGACGATGTAATTTTTTTTATTACTAATCCTCGAATCACCCTCCCGAATTTACTCCGAATCCTTAGAACATACGGCGAAATATCAAACTTCAAAATAAATCTGAAGAAGTCGGAGATCCTGAATATTAGTGTAGGAAAACAAGAGGTAGCCCATTTATCACAGGTTTTTCCATTTCCTTGGAGAAACGAAATTAAATACTTGGGGATAAAACTTTCCAATACACTTAAAGAATTATACCTTAAGAATTATATACCGATGCTGGACGTGATCAGGCAAGAAACTAGAAGATTATCCTCGAGACCGCTTTCATGGATTGGTCGGGTGAATGCGGTCAAGATGATACTGACCCCAAAAATATTATTTATGTTTCAGATGCTGCCTATACCACTCCCTCAATATTACCTTTGAGCTCTAAGGAGTTTGATAGTAAAATTTGTCTGGGGTGGCAAAAAAACACGTATCTCCTACGCAGTCTTGAGTAGGGGGAAAAAAAACAGGGGGGTTGTCCTTACCCGACCTTAGGAGGTATTATCTAGCAGTTATATTATCTAGGGTTATTGAATGGTCCAGAAGGGACTCGGAGAAGAGGTGGGTGAGCGTAGAACACTATATGAGCAACACTGACTTGGGAAGGATTATTTGGAACCCCCCAAGTATAGAGCACTGGGTACAAACACAGCGGTATTGACATTTAACACCTTAAAACACTGGGATTTGTTACACATTCAGAATAAGTGGACACACAATTCACCTTTGATTTACATGAAAGATAATCTGTTTTTTGAGCCGGGGAGGAGGGAGGTGGGAGGGAATTGGGTAAAAGGGGAGGGAATCCAATTAAAAAATTTCGTTTCGTGGAGGAGGTAATAAACACCACATAAAGGGTGGACGGGACGGAAATTGTTAGATACACATGAAGGCATTAATAGTTTCCATGGGATCCTTCTGCGGGAACAGGGGGGGGGGGGGGCGGGGAGGGGGGGATGCTGGGTAGCATGAGGTAATTGTTAATGGAATTTGTATTTACCTGTGCATTGAGAGGTTTGGTTTTGTATGTGAAAAATTTCAAATAAAACGGAAAATTCCTATCATAATACTTACCGTAATTTTCCTTTCCTGATGGACTCCATGGCAGCAACGTGTGGGTTAAGTCCCGCCTCTACTACCCTATAGGACACTACTCCCATAAATCTTTGCTCCCTGCCCCCGGCCGTGTTCGGTAACTAGCCTACTTCAGCCATTCGGGGAGGGAACTCCTGCTGCCATGGAGTCCATCAGGAAAGGAAAATTACGGTAAGTATTATGATAGGAATTTTCCGTTTTCCTGACAGACTCCATGGCAGCAACGTGTGGGAAATAACTCGCCATACACACCCGGGTGGGCTAAATGCTGAACAAAAGATTTATTTAACACTGTCGGCCGACAGCACTTTTAAACCAAATTTAACAGAAGATAAGGTTGCTGGCTCAACACAATAATGGGTCATGAAGGTATGAATCGAAGACCACGAAGCTGCTCTACAGATCACATCAGGAGCAACGTGACGTGAGGCCGCCCAGGACGTCGGCAGACTTCTTGTAGAGTGAGCTGTAACCGCCTCAGGAGGAGCCAAGCCTTTCTCTCTGTAAGCCCATTGAATGGCTTGAACCACCCAAGCCGCGATGGATCTGACAGAAGCTCTAGAGCCCCTGTTTTTCCCATGGAATAGAACAAAAAGGAATTCAGATTGACGGAAAGATGCCGTAACTTCCAGGTATTGATTGAGAGTAGCTCCTACATCGAGAGGGTGTGGATCTGGACCTCCAGTGGATTTGAAGGTAGGGAGTGTGATATCCTAGTTCTCGTGAAAGACCGAGGTAACTTTGGGATTTGTCCCAAGCATTGGTATTAGGACCACTCTGTCCGGAAAAAAGGTGATGAATGGTTCCTTGGACCCCAGGGATTGAATTTCCGAGACCCTCTTCGCCGAAGTTATAGCTATCAGGAACGAAGTCTTGAGGGTTAATTCCCTGACTGAGAGAGATCTGTCAAGTTGAGCAAAGAAATCCAGGACTAACGGAAGATCCCATTTAGGGAATCTAGGTTTCCTCTGTGGCCTAAGTCTGACTGCTCCTTTGAAAAATTGCTGGACCAGAGGGTGCTTGGCCCATGCGACTCCGGAGAAAGCTGATATTGCGGAAACCTGGACACGCAGAGAACTGACGGATAGTGAGATGTCCAGACCCGTCTGCAGAAAACTTAGAACGTCCTGAATTGCCAGATTATCACAGGAGCTGGACCTGGAAGACAAATGGCTGCTAAATTTCGCCCAGATCCTCTCATACACTCGGTTAGTACTATTCCTTCTTGAACTAAGGAGAGTGGGAATTACTTCATCCGGGCAGCCTAGCGCCTCCAACCTTCCCCTTTCAAAAGCCAAGCCCTTAGGCGTAGGTGATCCGGGCAAGGGTGTAGCCTCGACCCCTGAGACAGGAGGTCTGGTCTGGATGGAAGAGGGATCGGATCTCGGACACTGAGGAGTGTCAGGAGAGGGAACCAGGGCCTGTTGGGCCAATAAGGAATTATTGCTAACACCTCTGCTGTCTCTGCCCTGAGCCTCTTCAGGAACTGGAGGATGATCGGAGTTGGCGGAAAGGCATAGGCTCTGTTGAACCACCATTTCTCCGTCAGGGCATCCACCCCATACGCTTGAGGGTCCCTGTACCTTGAATAGTATCTTGCCATCTTTTTGTTGCAGGGGGAGGCGAACAGGTCGACTTCCGGAAGGAACCCCAACGAAAGAATCCACTTGAATACTTCTTCGTGGAGAGACCACTCGTTGTTGTCTAGGAGCCTCCGAGAAAGAAAGTCTGCCTGAACATTCTGAACCCCCGGAACATATGTCGCTGTCAGATCCTTCAGGTTTTTCTGGGCCCAGGACATAATTGGCTCTACCTCTTGTAGTAAGGAGAGACTTCGAGTCCCTCCTTGCCTTCTTATGTATGCCACTGCTGTGGTATTGTCCAGTCTGAGTAGGACCGAGGAGCCTTGAATGAGATGCCGAAATGCCAGAAGTGCCTGGAAGGCTGCTCTCAGCTCCAGGATGTTTGACACTATCCTTCTGGAGGGGAATTCCCAAGTGCCCTGAGCCACTTCCGCCAGACAGTGGGCACCCCAGCCCCTGTTGCTGGCGTCTGTTGTTATAGTCACCCAAGCAATGGGAAGGATAGAATGGCAGTTGGAGAGGTTCTCCCGTTGGAGCCACCATAGGAGAGAGTGCCTCATGGATGCAGTAATCCGAATCAGCTGGGTCTTGCTGCCCTTCCACTGGTGAAGGAAGCCCTTCTGAAAAGGCCTCATTCTCCATTGGGCCCACCTCACCATCGGAATCGCCGCCACCATAGTGCCAATGATCCTCAGGCATTGGAGAGCGTGAAGATGAGGAGTAGAAAGAGCTGGGTGGATCCTGTCTCTGAATGTCGAGATCTTCTCTTCCGGTAACGAAATGGTGCCTCTGACCGTATCGAAGAGGGCACCCAAAAACACCAGAGACTGCGATGGGTCTAACTGGCTCTTCTCCTGGTTCAGAATCCATCCGAATTCCTGTAGTGTGGAAATCACTTGCCCTCTGTGTGCTATGAGTTGCACCCTGTCTTGTGCCAAGAGAAGCAGGTCATCCAGGTAGTGATGTAGACGAATCCCCCTGGTTCTCAGGAGAGCTACTATTGCCAACAGCACCTTTGAGAAAACCCGAGGAGAAGTTGACAACCCGAAGGGAAGGCATGTAAATTGTAAGTGAAGGTTGCCCACGGAGAAGCGGAGAAATTGTTGAAAGTTTTCCGCGATGGGAACGTGAAAGTAGGCGTCCTTGAGGTCTATGGACACCATCCAGTCCCCTGGTTGAACTGACTGTTGAATTGTGGAGAGTGTTTCCATCTTGAACCTCTCCTTTTTGATGAAGCGATTTAGATGGGTTAGGTCTATGACCGGCCTCCAGGCCCCACCAGAAAGAGGGGAGAATGCATTCCCATGCCTTGCTGGCTGACTGGGACTGGGACGACAGCGCTTTGGGCCAACAAAGATTCTTTGTAGGCTAAAAGTATTGTCCTTTTTTCTTCTGATGCCGGAAGAGTAGTGGGTACCCACCTGAGTCTGGGAGGGTCGGTAAAGGTCCAGGCATGACCAGAGGAGACTGTCTTGATTGTCCAGAAGTCGTGAATCGAGGCCGCTCAGACATGCCGAAAGTGGAAGAGACGGGCCCCCACACGGTCTGCCTGAGCGGGCCCACTTTCAAAAAGATTTGGAAGGTTGCCTCTCCCCTTTCGACTCACTACCTGCAGCCTTCTTAAAGGACGATTGCCTTGATTTCCAGGATCTGGAGAATTCCCGGCCTGGCTTGTAAGTACGAGCCTCTCTGGATCGATCTTGATATTGCCTCTTCGGGAAGGATCTTCTTTGGCCTTGCAGGCGTCTATCCTGAGGTAGGAACCCCGACTTCCCGCCAGTAGCCCGTGTAATGGCCTCATCCAGCTTGTTGCCGAAAAGAGAAGAGCCCCCGTAGGGAATTCGGCACCATACCTGCTTAGAGGCTGGGTCAGCCAGCCAAGGGCGGAGCCAAAGAGCCCGCTTGGCGGTGACCGACGAGAGCATTACTCGGGCCGCCAGGCGAATGATGTCAATCGAGGCTTCACCCAGAAAAGCCGATGCTAGCCTTAATTCTTGAATAGGCGAGTTCTTCGCTGTGTCATCTGAAATATTCCTTAGCGTATCTTGAACACTATCCGTCCACACCTCCATAGCTTTGGACAGGGCTGCCAGGGCTAAGGCTGGTTTGCAAGCCATGCCTGCTGTAAGGTACACTCTCCTCAAATCAGCATCAATCCGTCTGTCCAGAACGTCTTTAAAGGACACTGTGTCCTCCAAGGGGAGTGTCACGTGTTTCACTAGCCTCATCACCGCTGCGTCCACCAAAGGAGCTGATTCCAGATGCTTCACTTCTTCCTCCCGAAAGGGATAAAGCTTTGAAATTTTGGTAAGCATGGAGTTTTTCTTCTCCACCTTGCTCCATTCATCTGTGATGATCTCGCCCAACTCAGAAAAGAAAGGAAAGTTAACTCGCTCCTTCTTTAGCTGTTTAAAGAATTTTCTCTGTTTGGGAGGGACAGCCGTCGCATCCTCCCAATTTAGAGTTTCTCTAATCGCCTTGACCAAGGGAGGTAGCAGAGTGAAGTCAAAACCCACACAGGTATTATATTCATCCGAGTCACTGTCAGAGTTGACCACTGAAGGGTGGCTAGGAACAGAGGACTCCCAGGTGTCCTGCAACTGAGTTTCCCTCACTGGGGAACCTGGTGGCTCTGCCTGAGGGGTAACAGGCCGGACTGCCTCAATACCCTTAAGTGATTCCTTCACAACCCTCTCAACTAGGGCTTTAAGTTGCTGGTCCGAATCACCTCTTTCCCTGGAAGCTTTGGCGAAGCAGGAATCGCACAGCGATTTACCGACAGGTACTTGTGATCTGCATCCCCAGCAGACACTTGAAGAGTGGCTGGAGTGGGCCACTGAGGAGTGCGAGCGCTCCTCACTACGGTGTCCTGATTTTGAGGAGGAGCCGTAATGTTTAGATTTGGAAGAGGTTTGCCGGTGATGCGACTTTGACGAATCACTTCCTTTGTGCGAGCTGCGACGCTGTTCTGACCTGGAAGGGCTAAAGCAGAAGACAGAGAACCACAGAAACAAAACAGAGCAGTTAGAAAGAACGATCATCTGCGGAAATACACCCCCCCCCCCACCCGCCTAAGGACCCTCGGCAATGGGACCTGCCCTTGTACCTTGTGAGAGGAGGCTGGCCAGAGGCAGGCGGTGGAGAGCTCATGTCTTGAGAAATATCCATCTGACTGCAAAGTTAACGTAAGGCATATAAATTAACTCTGCTATGAGCCAGGGAGCAACAGCCCTCCTGTATGTAAAGCTATTTACCAGTAGCTGATTCACTGGAGCGTGGGGAAGAGCCAAAAACAGCTTGCAGGCATTCCCAGGGACTGCAGGCTATTTCCCCAGTTTAAATAGGGCGCCCCAGTGACGTCACCGCCCGTGACGAGCGAACGCCAGTGCGCATGCGCGATTAGCGGCGATTTGCCGCTATCGCGCATGCGCGAAAACCAAGCCTCGGTTTCGTGCCGTCCGCGCATGCGCAGTACGGCCGGACACAAAGTGAAAGTAAAAACGGCGGCTGGAACGCAGGAAGAACCAGCCGCCATGCCTGCAACCACCTGAACGTTAAGACGAGGGGAAAAGACACACAAGGGAGAGGAACAACAAGGAATTCCAACAGAAACTGCTGCCATGATAGCAAGGAAACATCTCACCAATCCCACCACAATCGTCAGGCCGAAGGTAAACACCGGACTTTCCAGGGGCAACAAGGGGTCACCTGCTAATAGCTGGCTATCCAACCCATGCGCGGCCTCGCCTGCCAGTGGCCAGGGAAAACGGCTTCTTCCTGCGCCTCTTCCAACGCCCCACTCCATACCCTGCTAATAGCTAGGGCTTAGCGGAGTAATGCGACTTTTCCCGATCCAAGTCGCAGCTCGGCCAACCTTGATCGTGGGGATAAACATCTTCAGGTAGGAAGACCAACACTAGGTCTTGCGAGGAGGACAAAAAAAGAACACGGCCGGGGGCAGGGAGCAAAGATTTATGGGAGTAGTGTCCTATAGGGTAGTAGAGGCGGGACTTAACCCACACGTTGCTGCCATGGAGTCTGTCAGGAAATAAAGTATTTAAAAAAAAAAAAAAAAGGAGTCCTTAATGCGCAAGTTCCACATTTGGGTGGAACTCCGCTGTAATCTTCACATACAGTGCCTTGAAAAAGTTTTCATACCCCTTGAAATTTTCCATATTTTGTCATGTTACAGCTAAAAACGTAAATGTATTTTATTGGGATTTTATGTGATAGACCAACACAAAGTGGCACATAATTGTGAAGTGGAAGGAAAATGATAAATGGTTTTCAAAATGTTTTACAAATAATAATGTGAAAATTGTGGCGTGCATTTGTATTCAGCCCCCCTGAGTCAATACTTTGTAGAACCACCTTTTGCTGCAATTACAAGTCTTTTTAGATATGTCTCTACCAGCTTTGCACATCTAGAGACTGAAATTTTTGCCCATTCTTTGCAAAATAGCTCAAGCTCTGTCAGGTTGGATGGAGAGCGTCTGTGAACAGCAATTTTCAAGTCTTGCCACAGACTAGCAATTGGATTTAGGCCTGGACTCTGACTGGGCCATTCTAACATATGAATATGCTTTGATCTAAACCATTCCTTTGTAGCTCTGGCTGTATGTTTTTAGGGTCATTGTCCTGCTGGAAGGTGAACCTCCGCCCTATAGTCTCAAGTCTTTTGCATACTCTTCTAAGGTTTTCTTCTAAGATTGCCCTGTATTTGGCTCCATCCATCTTCCCATCAACTCTGACCAGCTTCCCTGTCCCTGCTAAAGAAAAGCATCCCCACAACATGATGCTGCCACCACCATGTTTTATGGTGGGGATGGTGTGTTCAGTGTGATGTGCAGTGTTAGTTTTAAGCCACGCATAGAATTTTGCATTTAGGCCAAAAAGTTCAATTTTGGTCTCATCTGGCCAGAGCACCTTCTTCCACGTGTCCCTCACATGGCTTCTCGCAAACTGCAAATGGGACTTCTTATGTCTTTCTTTCAATAATACAAAAACATATTTGGGGGGCACACCTTATAATGCTTTAAATTCAAGATGGTGCTGCTATAAGACCTACAAACAGTACAAAATATTTTTACAGCGCACACATTCAAGAATGACATTTCCTGCAAGGCTAGTTAAAAACACCTGAACATATTCAAAAAATACAGGGGTTTGGTCACACTATATGGTCATATAGTGCTAAGCCCACTTACTGCGACAAAGTACCCCGAATTAGTGGGTCCTACTCTAGTAGTAGAATGGAAGATCCTTTGTCTCAACCATGGGAGCTGAACTCCTCTATGTGGGAGAACTGAAGGGGATACATCCTATGCACTGGTGGCCACTAAATAAGAGGTAATGATGAGGGGGGGTGCTCCAGCCCAAAAAACCTGGTCAAGGTCTATTACAATATACAAAAACATATTTAAGGGGCACACCCTATAATGCGTTTAAATTCAAGATGGTGCTGCTATAAGACCTACAAACAGTACAAAATATTTTACAGCGCACACATTCAACATTCAAGAATGACATTTCCTGCAAGGCTAGTTAAAAACACCTGAATATCAACAATCTAGAGACTGAAATTCTTGCCCATTCTTCTTTAAAAAATAGCTCAAGCTCTGTCAGGTTAGATGGAGAGCGTCTGTGAACAGCAATTTTCAAGTCTTGCCACAGACTATCAACTGGATTTAGGTCTGGACTCTGACTGGGCCATTCTAACACATGAATATATGCTTTGATCTAAACCATTCCTTTGTAGCTCTGGCTGTATGTTTTTAGGGTCATTGTCCTGCTGAAAGGTGAACCTCTGCCCTAGTCTCAAGTCTTTTACATACTCTTCTAAGGTTTTCTTCTAAGATTGCCCTGTATTTGGCTTCATCCATCTTCCCATCAACTCTGATCAGCTTCCCTGTCCCTGCTAAAGAAAAGCATCCCCACAACATGATGCTGCCACACCATGTTTCATGGTTGGGATGGTGTGCTCAGTGTGATGTGCAGTGTTAGTTTTGCGCCACGCATAACATTTTGCTTTTAGGCCAAAAAGTTCAATTTTGGTCTCATCTGACTAGAGCACCTTCTTCCACATGTGTCCCTCACATGGCTTCTCACAAACTGCAAATGGGACTTCTTATGTCTTTCTTTCAATAATGGCTTTCTTCTTACCACTCTTCCATAAAGGCCAGATTTGTGGAGTGCACGACTAATAGTTGTCCTGTGGACATATTCTCCCACCTGAGCTCTCGATCTCTGCAGATCCCCCAGCGTTATCATTTTGAATCACCTTTTGGCTGCTTCTCTGATTAATGCTCTCCTTGTCCAGCCTCTCAGTTTAGGTGGATGGCCATGTCTTGGTAGGTTTGCAGTTGTGCCATACACTTTCCAATTTCAGATGATGGATTGAACAGTGCTCTGTGAGATCAAAGCTTGGGATATTTTTTATAACCTAACCTTGCTTTAAACTTCTCCACAACTTTATACCTGACTTGTCTGGTGTTTTCCTTGGCCTTCATGATGCTGTTTGTTCACTAAGGTTCTCTAACAAACCTCTGAGGGCTTTACAGAACAGCTGTATTTATACTGAAATTAAATTACTCACAGGTGGACTCTATGTACTAATTAGGTGACTTCTGAAGGCAATTAGTTCTACTAGATTTTAGTTAGGGGTATCAGAGTAAAGAGGGCTAAATGCAAACGCACACCATACTTTTTAGATATTTATTTGTAAAACATTTTGAAAACCATTGATCATTTTCCTTCCACTTCACAATTATGTGCCACTATGTGTTGGTCTATCACATAAAATCCCAATAAAATACAATTACGTTTTTTGTTGTAACCTGACAAAATGTGGAAAATTTCAAGGGGTGTGAATACTTTTTCAAGGCACGGTATCAGATCACCCTTGTGTGGCATGCAAATCACCTCCCATGAATCATATATGCCCACCTCCGAATATTGTCCCCAATCTGAAATCAGGGTCACACACGTTTGTGCCCCATTCATGAACTAGACACCCAATGGCTCCTGGTTTCTAGTTGTACATAAAAACGGCTCCCAGAACAGCTCCTTCACTCCTCCTCTCTCCTCATGCATAGATATGCAAAAGGAATAAAACCTAACAGTGCTCTCTGTACAATTCAACACATTTATTAAAAGCTAAAACAGAACAATGCACACAATGTGCCATGATCTGCACATTGTACATATATAGGCAGCTTCTGTACACCACCCGGGAACTGCTAGATACCGTGCTGGCATGGCTCCGCTCATATACACGTTACACCTCTGTATTAGGCTTCCTCAGTAGCCTCACTAGCATGTATGGCCTACCAATTACCCAGGATGGTTTGTAACTTAACCAATACAAAGTGACTTTACTACGGCAGGAAGCACAAAGTGCTCCAGAGAATTATTTAAACCTTCATTTACAGCGTCACGAAAAGTTGTTTTTGCCCTTACATTATGAAATGCAAACGACCTCATTTGTTTTGCCTTCCTCTGTATCCACAGTATTATAAAGAATAACATAATAACATGGTGAGTTTTTGGTGTGTCTCTGTACTCTTAGTGAACTTCTTTCACAGGTAACCAGTTTAAAGATCATTAGAAGCATAAAGTATATCCACAGAGAACAAGAACAAAAATAAGGATTCATCTTAAATTCAATTATTCCATGCCCCCCACGTCATAAAATACAATAAAATTGTTTAGCCTAAAACACTATCCAAAAGATGTCATCAAAAGGGAAAAGACAAAAGTAACAAACATAAAAATGGGCCAAGGTTTAGCGAATACAGATGTGCTTGCTTCCTTTTCTCAGTATCAAAGCCACATCTTCAATGTGGATTTTATTAATGCTTGAAAGACAACACAGAGATAGTTACAAGTTCAAGATGTTATTGGAAAAGTCTCTCCACATTTTTTGTTTACCATTTGTTTTAAGTTTTGAAACCTTACATAAACACTGCTTATCCTTCAGGTGGCACATTTAGATTCGAAATATTTTTATTTTAGAGTACGGATGGCTCCAAGAGCGCGGAGCGAGGCATGGGCTAAGCTGTAACACATATCAAATCGTTTTTCTTGGGCGGAGATATCATATCAACGGCTGCTGGGGTCAACCAAGTCATTGGGGGTCAGACAATAGCCTCAGTTAACATTTGCAAAACAATGGAAAATCCTAATCCCAATTATACACTGCTGGCAATGCTTCCTTCATGGACATGGACGCCAGCTTCTTTGAAACCATGGCTTAAATATTAAGCTAAACGTGCATCATTTCTACATTACGCTTTTCTTTTTTGTTCATGGGAAGATTAATTATTTTGTCTGAGCAGCAAGCAACAAACAAAACGTTATGTTTTTCAAGCTTGTTAGGGGTGGGAATGGCATGCTTGTCTGAAGTCATCTAAATGTTTTGATCATACATAGTGGTGTACTTCAAGTATTGTACAATGGATTGTGTACAAGATGATTACAACCAATGGTATCATGATTATAATTACTACGGATACTATGGTAATATTTTTTTCTTTCCAGAAAATTGTTCCATCTGCCTTGTGGCATCAAGAAGGATGTTTTTTTTCCCCGATGTAAAGGAAAAGGACCAAGGACTGCTGAAATGTTAGGAAGGTTGAAATTGAGGAATTTTTTTTTTGTTCAACCAAATTGATTTCAGGGCTGTTTGTGTCAAACATGTTGTCTATAAAAGACCACCATAACCATAATATTGACTAGACTTTTTTTTACTTGGATATAATAGATCAGCCATTCCCAGTCAGGGTTCTGTGGAGCCCTAGGGTTTCTTTTCAATCTTAGTTTATTTCAATATAGAGATATAACAAAAAGATAAGGTACTGTACAGTATAATATTGTATACATTATATATGGAACAATAAGGGTAACGCTTATTATATATGCATAGGATTATATGTCTTGGTATACATCTTCCGGTAAAATACTGTATTATCACATTATATATAGAGGATGGTAATATAATAGTAAAATAACATGTGTGGGGGAACCAACCTATAACCACCTTTATAATTTTGCGTGTTTGTGTTATCAGGAAATTCCTCCTCGTCGGGCTGGAACGCTGTATAGATCATTCAATCATTTATTATAGATATTCAAGTTGTTGAGCAATTCTGGAAATATAATCTTTGTTTATATATTTGAGTGACTGGTTCAGTACTTAAAGAAAGAAAACAGAGAAAAAGGTATGAGTGAGAGCATGTGGAGAGATAGGGGATGACAACAAAGTGGGAAGCACCCCAACATGGCTAATCGGCGGGCAAGGACGGGGCATCTCTGATCCATATGAGGAAGTCATCAGAGTATCGAAACATCGACCATGAGGTCCAAGTAATGGAGAACTGTTCCTCCTTCCCTGCTTCCTGCGCCAGCAGACGCTCCAGATCTCTTATCCGATCCACCTCGACAGCCCAATCCCCCAAAGAAGGCACATCTACTGTTCTCCAATGTCTGGGTATCACTGTCCTGACCGCGGCCAAAAAGTGGCGCAGTTTGTCTTTTTTAATCAACTTGAGTGGGCCCAGAAGCATAGATAGCAGGGCTATCTCTGGGGTGGGCTTAATTGAGGTCGCCATCAGCCTGTTGTATATTTGTTATATGTTGTATATTTCCGAATTGGAGGGCATGCCCACCATATGTGGAGCATTGTCCCACTAGAGGACAGGCACCTCCAACAAGTACCTGAGATAGAGGGGTTAAATCGTTGGATAGTCATCGGACATCTGTACCATCTCGTTAATAGCTTAAACCCCTTTTCTTGATTCTTAGTTGCCAAAGAGATCCTATGTGTTAAAATAAAGCTTTTTGCCAATCAGCAGGGGAGATGGAATGCTGTAGATCTGTTTCCCATTTCTGCGTGTATGTTGGAAGGTCAGGGGTAGATACATTTAATAAAAGGGAGTATAACAGTGATACTACATGTGTTGGGGGATCTGGTTGTAAGAGCAGCTCATCAAAGTCTGTCGGGTCGTCTAGGATTTCTGAAATGGGGGAGAAAGTACGTATATATGATATTAATTGACTCCTTTGTAACCACATGGTTGGGGGCCCCGCACCCGTCTGGGGAGGTATGTCTGGTCTCAAAGATGGGTCAGTGCATAGTACCTGTGCCAAACGTCTATGACTATCCCTATTCCAGGGTCCAAATCTCTCCTCAACCTCCGCCGGGGGGAAAGCTGGAGTCCCAAAGAGAGGAGTCATCGGGCCCCGGGGTTTAGATAATTTACTCGTTAATAGCAGTCGGTCCCATATCTGAAGAGTCTGACGGGTAAGGGCAGTAGAGAGGGTACCATCCCTACGCCGAGTCGTAGGTGTCCACGGCAGGGCGCAAAGATCAGCCTCATTGTGATGTTTTTCCAATTGAACCCAGAGCTTGGAGGAGGGGTGGTGAAACCAATCCACAATACGTGTGAGTACCACAGCCTTGTGGCAGGAAGAGGCATCCGGGACCCTCGCCCCCCCCCCCCGGGCCTTCGGAAGAATCATTGTGTCATATTTTTCCTGGGGCGGATTCCTTGCCATATAAATTTAGCAAAAATCTGGCGAAGCTTTTTGAAAAACGGGATGGGGATGTGAATAGGTAAGGTTTGAAAAAGATAGAGGAATCGAGGGAGGACATCCATCTTTAAAACATTCACCCTACCCAACCAAGAGAGCTGTTTAGATGCGTATGTGGTCAGATCCGCTTGTGTTCTAAGAAGTAGAGGGGTAAAGTTGCTGGTGTATAATTGGGAAGCGTCTGTTGGGATATGAATTCCTAAATAACAAATAGATGTGGAGTTTGTCTTAAAAGGGAAGGAAGACGCAAGTTGTTGGAGAGCTGCTTCTGGGAGTGAAATGTTGGAGTATTTCTGACTTACTATGATTAACTTTAAAGTTACTAACATCTCCATATCTCTGAAACTCCTGCATAATGGAGGGTAATGAGACTTGCGGTTGGGTCACAAATATGAGTAAGTCATCTGCAAATAGGGCAAGTTTAGTATGTATGGGGCCTATACTAACACCGTGGACAGCAGGGTTGTTTCTAAGGGCGATGGCTAGGTGTTCCATAACAAGAACATAGAGAATGGGGGACAAGGGGCACCCCTGTCACGTTCCATTGCGAATAGTGAATTTTGGAGCTAGAGATCCATTTAGTCTAATCCTGGCGGAGGGAGAAGTATAGAGGGACATTATTCTGGAGAGCATGTTTTGGCCCAGACCCAGTTGTTGTAGTGATAGGCGTAGAAATTGCCAGCCGACGCGGTTGAAGGCCTTTTCTGCGTCCACCGTGAGAAGGCACAATGGGACATTGTGGGCTCGAGCATAATCTGCAATGAGAAGTGTTTTCAGGGTGTTATCTCGTGCCTCTCGTCCACTCACAAAGCCCACTTGATCTAGGGTAGCAACGGTTGTAGTCTATTAGCCAGCACCTTCGCATACACTTTCAGATCAACCCCTATCAGCGAAATGAGTCGGTAATTAGCACATATAGTCAGGTCTTTGTCTGGTTTTGGGATGAGAGAGATATGTGCCTCTAGAGTTTGCAGTGGGAATACTGATCGCTCAGAGATTGAGTTAAATACTTTTGTTAAGAAGGGAGTGAGAAGGGGAGCAAATTGTTTATAACATTTCTGGGTGAAGCCATCAGGGCCCGGACTTTTACCAGATGGGGTAGATGCAATGGCGCGGGCAACCTCATCTTCCAATATCGGAGCTTCCGAGTCCTCTATCGTTTCATCATCTAGGGTAGGTAATGCGTTTTGTGCTATATATGAGGCTTGCGTGTCCGCTCTAGTATAAAGGGGTTCAGTGGGGCTTGTTACAGGTATGTTATAGAGGGATTGATAGAAGTCCCGGAAAACTTGTCCCATCTCAGAGAGTGAAGAGACAATTTACTCAGAATTGTCCCGTATGTGGGGTATAAAGGTGTTAGGTTGTTTGGTATGTAGGGTGCGAGCTAGTGATCTACCACATTTATCCCAGAATTTGTATTGGTGAAAGGCTAGTTTGTTCGCAAATGTACGGGCTGAAGCCTCATATAATTCCCTAAGCTGAGAGCGAGCGGAAGAAACCTCCACAAGCACCTCCACAGTTGGGGAGCGTTTATGGGTAGTCTCTAGTGTCCTGAGTTTGTGTACAGCCGTGGCTATCGCAGCCGAGCGTTCTTTCTTCATGCGGGCACCCATTTGGATAAAACTACCTCGTAAGACTGCCTTTAATGCCTCCCATTTAATGGGTGGTGAGGTGTCATCAGAGGCGTGGTCTGTAAAAAAGTTTGAAATAGTCTCCGCTATCTGAGTATCGAACCCTGGCTCAGTCAGGAGCAAGTCATTCAACCTCCATGTCCATTCTTTTATTGGAGTAGAGGAGACTGTAAGTGTCAGGAATAGAGGAGAGTGGTCGGACCAAACCATAGGGTCTATTTCACAATTTGGGGACCAATCTAAACAGCCGTGGTCGACCAAGAAATAGTCTAAACGACTATATGATCGGTGCACGTTGGAAAAGTGTGTGTAGTTTCATGATTCTGGGTACAATATCCGCCATATGTCTACAAGATGCATATTGTAGATGGCACGTTTTAGGGCCTGTATTTTAGGGAAGGATATAGAGGAACGGGATGTCGATGAATCCAAAAGTGGATCCAGGGGAGTATTGAAGTCCCCCCCCGAGTATGAGCTTACCCTCTGCAAAACCCGACAGGATCTTAAAATACTGTAAGGCCGATGGGACTTGGTGTGTGTTAGGTAAGTATAAATTAGCTATTGTAAATTTGGTCCCTCATAGAGAGATTTTCACAAAAACGTACCTGCCCTCGGGGTCTGCCATATGATCAAGCAGTTCAATAGGGAGTGTTTTATGAAACGCAATAGATACTCCCTTAGATTTTTGTGTTGGATTGGTACTGTGGATCCATCTATTAAAATATCTACTGGAGCAGGAAGGGGTGGATTCAGAATGGAAGTGGGTTTCCTGCAACAAAAGCACGTTGACTCGTCTTTTGTGCATCTGATATAGTATTTGCCCACGTTTCGAAGCAATGTTCAGCCCGTTGACATTGTATGAACAAAATTTCAATTGGGGTCGTGAGGTTACCGTGTGAGCCATGTCGGGGTGCTAGAGGCCGTGTAGGAGGGAAAGCAATAGGATATATAAGAAAAGTACTTAGAACAGTTCGGGGTAGGGTGGGGAGAACAGGTGAAATATGAAAGTGGGAGAAAAAGGGGAGAAAAGAAAAGGAGAGGAAAGAAAGCAGAGAGAAGAGTTTGAGGATAATAGAAGAAGTAAGGTGTAAGTGAAAGGACACCTAAAAATATGTCCAGAAAACTAATGTGTTTGCTAGTGCAAAACACTGCGTGATATATCACGCTTTAGGCACAAACAGTGCCTGTCCTACTGTGGGGGGAAGGTCGAAATGGGTTAACCTAAGCCGTGATCCCGCCAGCGAATCAGGCATGTATATAGTATAAGTGGCACACTAATCATGTAAAACGTATGGCAAATTGGCAAAGAGCAGGAAAAGAGCCAAAAGGTCCGACCCCCGCTGTCACTTCATCATTTACCAAGTGTTCCAGGGGTCTCGAGCAACTTCTGAGTTAATCTTCTGGAGAGGTAGGTCATCTCATCCCTGGGCCAGAAGAGACTGACCTAGACCTAGGTTGTCTGCGACACTGTGGGAGTGGACCAAGTCCCAACTGTCTCAATCCGTCGACTGGAGGGTCTAGCCAGTTCAAGACGTCTACCGGCTCTTACTCGAAGAAATAGAAAAAAGTCAGGCAGTTGATCTGGATCGGAGAGCGTGAACCTGCTATCTCCCTGTGTCACCTTGATGTTGAAGGGGTGGCCCCATGTATAGGAGGCACCGGCTTGCCGTATAAGGTCTAGTAGAGGGCGCACCACTCGACGCATGTATAGCGTATTGCGAGACAAGTCAGGGTATAGGTGGATAGAGGCTCCAAAGAATTCCACTGGGCCCACGTTCCATGCTTTTCGCATGATCTCCTCTTTCAAGGTATAATAGTGGACCCGACAGAGGACATCGCGGGGGCGACCCTCTCGGGCTCTCCCCGGCCCTCCCACCCTGTGAACACGATCCAATTCAATTGGTGATGTTGCCTCTCTTCCCAGCACTTTAATGAGGATGGATATGACAGTGGGTTTCAGTTCTGCTCCCAATGTTGCCTCAGGTAGACCTTGCAGTCTAATGTTGTTTCTGCGACTGCGGTTTTCGCTGTCTTCTATGTGGAGCTGCTGGTGGCGTAGGCGACGGAGATGTGTCGCGGATGAAGATTCAAGGGCTGTTATACGTGCCTCATGGTCATCCTGAGCAGTATGTGAGACCGATACCGCTTCCTCATTAGCTGTAACTTTTTGTCTCAGCGCGTTCAGCTCTACTTGTAGAGAATCCTCCATCTTGCTTGCCCATGATTCGAAATCAGTTCTGAAGGCAGACAATAGGGCTGTAGTTTCCGTTCTAATGGGCACTCCCTTCAGGGGGTGAGGGGTTGTCTGTAGTTCCCCGGTGTCTGTGTCTTGCGATGTGACTGACCTTGTAGAGGAGGCTGATGTCTCTCCTCTGGATTCTTGGAGTTTCTCATTTGCGTCCCCAGGCATGCAAGCTGTTGCGGGAGTGGCGGTGGGTGGCTTGGTCTTCCCTGGGTTGCAGCCAGGTGCTATCTTGTCTTTAGGGGTTCGGGGATCAGTCGGAGCTGTTCTAAGTAGATACCTCTGTATGGTGCCTTGTTGAGGGTCAGCAGGTTCCGAGGAGTGTGAGCTAGCTGCGGCCATGTAAAATGCAGGTGTGCTCTATTGTGGGAATAGCCTGTAGCTGTCAGGATGGCACGGGTCACAGGGGTGCGCGGCTTCAGCCATCCATGGTCGATTGCGCTCTATCGAAACCCCATCCTCCACAAAAATAAGGGGGGGTCTGGGGGGGGGGACGGGGAGGCCTGAGAAAGCAGCAATGTCCCCCTGCCAGCGCAGATGGCGATTCTAAGTGCTGTGTGCGCAGAAGCACAGGGAGGAGAGCACAGTCTAGGCATGACTCATCACCTTACAGTGTGGGCCCGGCTTCACTGTTAGGCCGCAAGATGGCGGTCGGTGCCGGATGTCCCCAAACAATAGAAAAGCCTGTACCTTAGTTTCTGGGGCAGTGGAGGGGCGTCCACCGTATAGGATGGTGTGCTGGGTGTCTCCTGTGCCTCCGATTGCGGCCCCAAGGTCCGGTAGTAGTGGAGGCCTTACAGGCCTCGGATCCGCTGTAGGCCGTGGGTGCCTGGGGCCTACATCCGCGGTTGCTGCTGTAGGATCCTGTGTCCCCTGTCAGTGCGGTCAGCTCCGGAGTCAGCGGTCCTGGATATAGGCCGATCGATCGCCCTCCGCACCGCCGATCGCGGTACGCGAGTCTGGGGACTCCGGCTGTCCTGTAGGCCGCAAGATGGCGGCCGGCGTCTAAAGCAGGGCCGGCGGCGGCCTGAGATTAAGTTAATCCGCTGGCTGTACAGGTCAATTTGCCCCGAGAGCAATGCAGCTAGTACCCGACAGTCGTGGGGTACAACTGGGGGAAGATTTTAGGCTGCACAGGCTCTGGATGGCTTTGGATTGCAGAGGACTCAGGGGAGCTCCTCTGCAGCACGTCCACCCACCTCGACGTCCGGACACGCCCCCCTCGAGCCCTAGGGTTTCTCCAGAGGTTTCTAGGGGTCACTTGAGCTGTGGCTGATTGACTTCCCACCTGATGGTGCTTGCATGGTTCTGGATCCAGCATTACTTCGCATGGCCTTCTGCATGACACAAATGATTTTTAGTTGTCTGTAAATGTGAGATTCTGACCACCAGCATTAAGGGGGGCATTCTACCCACTGTCCACCAATGCAAAAGCATTCTTCCCACTGACTCTTGATGGCTTATTTTTTTTAGCAGGGGTTCCCTGGGATGAATATTATTTAAAAACCCAGCTACTTGAAAATCCTAAATTTGTGGCCAGCACCATACAGCCCTGTACTGAAATTTTTAGAGCAGATCCCATATGTGTGAAGCATATGGCCTCAGGCTGTGGACAGCTTTATATTAAAGTGAATGGATACAGTATGCACACACACAGGTATTGCTCTGAAGCATTCTGAAAATTTCAGACATTAGTGAAGTTATAGGGTAGGTTTTGACATACTTCGAAAAAGCTAGTGTGGGGAGGTGAAAAAAAAAAGAAAGAGACGAGCACTAACGGTGCACTTATCCTTTAAATCTGGGTGGCCTCATTGACCAATGGGGTTCAGTGGTCTCCAAACTGCAGTCCAGGGGGCCAGAAGCGGTCCTTTGTTTGCCTCAATCCAGCCCTTGGAGCACTATTCCTCTCACTGATATGAAACAATATTCCCCCCACTGACACCAATAATGGAGCATAATTCCAGCCACTGACACCAACAATGGGGCACGATTTGTCTTCTTAATACCAAAGATGGGACATTGTTTACTCCCACTGACACCAGGACATTCTCTACTCCCACTGGCCACAGTCCAGCCCCCTAAAGTCTGATAAAAAGTAAACTGTCTCTTTGTTTAGAAAGTCTGCAGTTCCGTGCTCTAGGTCATCTGGTTGTGTTGACAAATGAATCTCACTAAAGGCAATCCTTGCTGGTCCAGGTTTTAGTGCTTAGTATGAATTAGCCAGGTTAGTGACAGGTTGGTTTAAACAACAGATAGATAAAATGCCATTATAAACATGAGGGACTAGAAATTTTATTTTTTAGACACATTTAATGCTCAGCACAGATAATAAGGACATAGCTTGGCCTATTTGGAAAATCAAATTTAACATTTTATGGCTAAGCCATTAATTACATGGACATCGCGGGACATCACTGTAACATAAGGTTTGATTCATGTGCTATAGCTGTAACCTAATCTAAGTAGCAATAAAAATGTTAAAAATTCATAATGTACAGGATTAAAATAAATACTTTGAGATATTACAGTCATCTAACAGTGTTAATATGTGGGTTTTCTAATATAGTTGTAATAGGAAAACAAGTATTTTCGGGCTATCGCGTTCATTTATATGACAGGTCTGAGCACTGATGATCCACAATATATAAAGAAATCTACTTCATGCTCATGAAAATGAATAATGATGATGTTTCTAGCCCCAGGAAACCAGGCAGCTGCCCATGGTGCCAGCAGGACTTTTATTCTTAAATTATTTGTAGGTAGGTAGATTGTTAATATGGTCTTCCATTGTCAGATCTCAGCTGCTGCAATGACAATGATCTGCCAATGAATGTCTGCCGACTCCTCCAAGTTCACGAGTTGATGTCACTCAACTCGTGTTTTCATTAATTTGAAGGTTGCTGCAGTGTCAGCTAAAGACTGACCATATCCTATACAATCTGATTGTACAATCTCCTTTAGATCTACCATTGAGGGAGGACAAGGAAAGGTATTATCCACGTACAGCTTTAACTAATGTGTTCTATTTTCTAGTATACAAGAAAAAAACTGATATAAAATAAAATTTTCCCAGAACACTATGGGTTATCTAAAGAGAGAGCGTTAAACAGGTTTTTCCCTTTGAAGCACAATGGATCCTGGTAAAAACCCCTTACAACAGCGGCATAGGCTGGCAAAAAAAGATTTGGTCCTACCCCCAGTTCAGGGCCAGATATGAAGATTGGGCTGTTTATAGGTCCGCTTTGTGGGTGATTCCAAATTCAGATTGTGCGTAGTTCTTCCTTCTTCGCATTAAGAGGGATGGATACTCTGAGCCACACACGTGCTCCTATGTCTTGTTAGGCACAAGTGACAGTGGAGTGCATCCCTATCTGTCTGATTAAGGACTGGTAGATGTGTTACCACCCATCATTCCTAAGAAGACATCTGTCCATCTATGACCAGCAGTAGACATTGCCTTACATGAATAGCTAGACACATGGTCAGTTAATTATTTGTGTCAATAATTAAAAGGATGAGTCATCAAGTTAGGTTAGAAAATCCTTCATGGATGGACAGAACCCCAAGGCACTTCACTGTGCTTAGTCAAAAGACATGACAATTGCCAATATTTGTGTGCCATGTGGAATAAACAAAAACTACTTACTAAAATCATGTTTTACAAATCTGACTACATCAAGTGATTACCCCTTTGTGCATTAGTCTCTTGTTGAGAAACAGTTGTACCCCCCCCCGCTCTGTTTACCTTACATGAATGAATGAATGAATGACTTGTATAGCGCTGCAAATGCGAACTGAATCGCCTCAAGGCACTTGGTCCATCCTGTGGGTCCAGCTTGCTAGAAGAGGTAGGTCTTGAGTTTCTTCCTGAAGGCCTGATGGTTTTCTTCCATACGGATTTTGGCCGGTATAGTGTTCCATAGCCATGGTCCTTGGACTGTGGAGTAGGTTTTGATGGGTTGATAGAAGACTGCGATTAGGTACATAGCGTTTTACTTTCTCGCATAGGTATTGAGGCGCGTTTCCATATAGGCATTTGTGGGTGAGGCAGAGGGTCTTGAATGTGATCCGAACCTTTATGGTTAGCCAATGTAGGCTCCTCTGGGATGGGGAAATGGGTTCCCAAGGTTTTTTCCTGTTATCAGTCTTGCTGAGGTGTTTTGGATGAGTTGTAGGCATGCAATCTGGTATTTAGGTAGTCCAGCGCAGAGGGAGTTTGCGTAGTCGAGTCGGGAGTTAATGATGGTTCCAACTACTGCTGCTTTGTCCTCTTTAGGAATGAAGGGGATGAGTCTGCATGGTGATATCCGCTGACTACTGATCCAATTTGTGCATCCATTGACATTTCTGAGTCAAAAATGACTTCAAGACTTTTGACTTTGGTGCTGGGGCGATGGTCTGTCCAAAGACAGTGGGTGGAGTCCAAGGGTTCTTGTTTTTTGAGTTTTGGTTTGCATGTAGTAGGAGAAGCTCTGTTTTGGATCTGTTGAGTTTGAGGTAGCTAGTAGTCATCCAGTTGTCTATCAATGTGAGGCATTTTTCTAGTTGTTGATAGTGGTCTTTTTGTCCGGTGATCCGAAATTAGAGTTGCGTGTCGTCAGCATACGAGTGGTAGCAGAGGTCCGAATTTCTGATGATTTTGAGGAGCAGATGGATATAGATGTTGAAGATGACTGGTGATAAAGGTGACCCTTGAGGGACTCCATATGATAATGCCCATGTTTCAGAGGTGAAGGCTCCTAGTTTCACTGTCTGAGAGCGATTTTCCAGGAACGATGCGAACCATTGTAGCTCTGAATCTGTGACTCCCGCTACTTCTGTGAGGCGGATGAGTAGGGTGTTGTGGTCCATTGTATCGAACGCTGCACTAAGTTCCAGCAGTACCAGGAGACTTGATTCTCCGTCATCTGCAGCTTCGAAGGCGTCGTCCCATACTTTGAGGAGTGCCGTTTCTGTGCCAAGGCCTGGGCGGAAGCCTGATTGCAGGGGGTCCAAGAAATTGTGTGTGTCCAGGTTGAGTTGTAGTTGTTGTACGACTGCTTTCTCCATGACCTTGGAGGTGGTGTTGAGACTTGTTATCGGTCTGCGGTAGTTAGGGTCTTTAGGGTCGAGGTTGGGTTTCTTTAGAAGAGGTTTGACGATGCCTTGCTTGAGGGCAATCAGGACAGTCCCTTCTTTGAATGACTGATTTATGAGGTGTGTTATAGTGGGAGCGAGGATGTCGGAACATTCTTTCAGAAGTTTTGTGGGAATTATGTCGTTTTGTGAAGTGTTGTCTCTGAGGCTTCTGGTGATGTTTTTGGTGCTGTCAGTGGTGATTGGGATTAGTGAGAATTTCGGTCCTTGTGTGATGTTTGTATCGATTTCCTCTTTTTGCTTTCGTTGATTGAGGTTGGTAGTTTTTTTCTGTTGAATTGTTTTACGGATGTTATCAATTTTGTCGATGAAGAAGTCCGATAGCTTATTGCAAAATTCTTGAGTTTCATTTGCTGGGGGCTCTAGGCAGGCTAGGTTCATAGTCTGGGCGACTATTTTGAACAGTTCCCAAGGGCGGTTTAAGGCTGTTGAGATGGTGTTCGAGAAATGTTCTTGTTTTGCTTTGAAGATTGCTTTACGATATTTCTCGGTGAGAGCTTTGTAGTTTGAGTGGTTTTTCTTAGTAGAGTTTCTTCTCCAGGCTCTTTCAGCTCTTCTCCGTTCACGCTTGAGTAGAGTTAGGGTGCCAATGAACCATCCTGAGTTTTTTCAGTGCGGATGAGTGTTCTGTGTTTTTGGGGCCACTGAGTCTGCTGTTTGTAGTAATGCCTTGTTTAAGGAGTTGAGTGTTTGTTCAGTTGAGTGGTTTAAATTTATCATTGCTATTTTGTTTGATAATGTGGTTTTGAAGAGTTCGGAGTGTAGTTTCTTCTGAGATCTAGACCAGTGTGTTGTTATTGTGTGATTCCGTTTTTGGAGGGTGGTGTTGGTGGCGATTTTGAATTTGATGGCGTGGTGGTCCATCCAGGGTAGCGGTACGTTGTCCACTATGTTGATGTCCATATTTTGTTTGAAGATGAGGTCCAAAATATGTCCTGAACCGTGTGTAGGAGCATTTATCAGTTGCTGGAGACCTAGTTATATTATGTGTGCCATAAGAAATGCATAGGGCACCTACAGTATGATGTTCCAGAAATGGCTGTTGTCTTTTGCTGTCACCCTTATCATTCACTTTATTTACACTGGCTGCATCCTTGTTGGTATAATCAGTACCACCTAAATCATTTTTTTGTCTTGTTACCAGCAATACTGACCCAATCCCATGCTATAGTTCTAAATGTTCAAGAATTCTTACTGACTAGAGTCAAAACAAGAAAAAAGCTTGGACTTCAACTTTAAATCCACTACCATCAACCATTCCCCATGTCACAGGTCTGAGAGATCAAACTTCATTAGATATTAACAGATATGCTGTAACAAGGATGCTTATAATGCTAAACGTCTCTAACCCCAGTCTTGTTTGCTCCATCTTGAGCTTCACAGAGATGCTACCAGCCACTTTGACAAATAGAAATGACAACACAAACCCCTAATGGCAGGACTGTATTGACCAAGAGGTAATCAAAGACCAGTGCTTAGGAGTAGCAGCCAAAGATTCAACAGCACTAATGCCGCATACACACGGTCGGACTTTCCGGCATACTTGGTCCGGCGGACCAGAGTGTGCCGGACAATCCGCCCGTGTGTGGGCGGCGGCGGACTTTTCCGGCGGACTTCTTCCCAAAAGCCCGCCGGACCTAGATTTGAAACAAGTTTTAAATCTTTCCGTAGGACTCAGTTTCGGGCGGAAAGTCCGCTCGTGTGTGTGCTGGTCCGACGGAAAGCCCGCTCGTGTGTAGGCTGGTCCGACGGACCAGATACGACGCGAGGGCAGGGTATTGCATCTCGCGCTCTCTGCAATAGGAAAAACAAATTTTCCTATTGCGGTGAGCGCGGTGCATGCCAGGCCCTTAGGTCTGGTATGGATTATAAAGGGAACCCCCTACGCCGAAAAAACGGCGTGGGGTCCCCCCTAAAATCCATACCAGACCCCGATCCGAGCACGCAGCCTGGCCGGTCAGGAAAGGGGGTGGGGACGAGCGAGCGCCCCCCCCCTCCTGAACCGTACCAGGCCGCATGCCCTCAACATGGGGGGTGGGTGCTTTGGGGGAGGGGGGCGCCCTGCGGGGCCCCCCCACCCCAAAGCACCTTGTCCCCATGTTGATGAGGACAAGGGCCTCTTCCCGACAACCCTGGCCGTTGGTTGTCGGGGTCTGCGGGCGGGGGCTTATCGGAATCTGGGAGCCCCCTTTAATAAGGGGGCCCCCAGATCCCGGCCCCCCACCCTATGTGAATGAGTATGGGGTACATGGTACCCCTACCCATTCACCTAGGGAAAAAGTGTAAGTAATAAAACACACTACACAAGTTTTTAAAATATTTTATTAAGCAGCTCCGGGGGGGGGATCTTCCTCCGGCTTCGGGGGTCTTCTTCCGGCTTCGGGGGTCCCTCCGCTTCATCTTCTCCCGGCGTCCGGTTGGTTCTTCTCCGCTCTCTTCTCCCGGTGTTCCTGTTCTTCGGCCGGCTCCTCTGCTGTCTTCAAGTAGCTCTCTTGCCAGCAGAGGTCCGGACTTCTGGGCTTCTGGGCTTCTCTTCCCCAGATGTTGACACGACGCTCTCTCCTGCTGGACTGCTCTCCGAGGGCTGCGTTGTGACTTATATAGGCGGAGACCCCGCCCCCTTTTGATGTCACAGTCCCTGGGCATGCTGGGACTGTGACGTTTTAGGGGGCGTGGTCAACATCACCCAGTGACCACGCCCCCTAAAACGTCACAGTCCCAGCATGCCCAGGGACTGTGACATCAAAAGGGGGCGGGGTCTCCACCTATATAAGTCACAACGCAGCCCTCGGAGAGCAGTCCAGCAGGAGAGAGCGTCGTGTCAACATCTGGGGAAGAGAAGCCCAGAAGCCCAGAAGCCCAGAAGTCCGGACCTCTGCTGGCAAGAGAGCTACTTGAAGACAGCAGAGGAGCCGGCCGAAGAACAGGAACACCGGGAGAAGAGAGCGGAGAAGAACCAACCGGACGCCGGGAGAAGATGAAGCGGAGGGACCCCCGAAGCCGGAAGAAGACCCCCGAAGCCGGAGGAAGATCCCCCCCCGGAGCTGTTTAATAAAATATTTTAAAAACCTGTGTAGTGTGTTTTATTACTTACACTTTTTCCCTAGGTGAATGGGTAGGGGTACCATGTACCCCATACTCATTAACATAGGGTGGGGGGCCGGGATCTGGGGGCCCCCTTATTAAAGGGGGCTCCCAGATTCCGATAAGCCCCCGCCCGCAGACCCCGACAACCAACGGCCAGGGTTGTCGGGAAGAGGCCCTTGTCCTCATCAACATGGGGACAAGGTGCTTTGGGGTGGGGGGGCCCCGCAGGGCGCCCCCCTCCCCCAAAGCACCCACCCCCCATGTTGAGGGCATGCGGCCTGGTACGGTTCAGGAGGGGGGGGCGCTCGCTCGTCCCCACCCCCTTTCCTGACCGGCCAGGCTGCGTGCTCGGATCGGGGTCTGGTATGGATTTTAGGGGGGACCCCACGCCGTTTTGTCGGCGTAGGGGGTTCCCTTTATAATCCATACCAGACCTAAGGGCCTGGTATGCCCCGCGACGGGGCTCGCAAGGTGTCAATCTCGCCGATAAAAGCGGCAAGATTGACATCCTTTTCTAGTCCCGTCGCACCTGAGTCACGTTCAAAATGAACGGACTTGTCCGTGTGTGGGCAAGTCCGTTCATTCTGAAAGTCAGCCGGAACTCCGGCGAAAGTCCGTCGGAAAGACGGGCGGACTTAGCCCGCCGGAAAGTCCGGGTGTGTGTGGGCAAGTCCGTCCGTTTTAAAGTCCGGCGCACCTGGCGGACAAAGTCCGTCGGAAAGTGTGCCGGACCAAGTAGGATAGAAAGTCCGACCGTGTGTACGCGGCATAAGATTAAACATTTTACAGATTGTGATTACCTTTTCAGTAATTTAACTGCAACTTCTATAGCTTTAAACAAGTGTAACAACCATCACTTGAGGTATGGCACAGGCAAAACTAGGTTGTCAAGACAGGACCAAAATCAATATTCTGGTGTCTTCTTGACTATTTCACTGCAAGGAAGAAATGCTAACCACCAAGCCATTATGGGCAGCACAGAGGCTTAGTGGTTAGTTCTTCTTTCTGGCAGGACTATGGCCCTTGGTTTAAATCCCAACCTAGGCACTACCTGCATGGAAATTGATATGTTCTCCCTGTATCTGCATGGGTTTCTGTTCACACTGCAAAGACATGCTTGCGGTTAGTAGGTTTCTGTCTAAATTGGCCCTAGTGTATGTATGCATGTGAGACAGGGACCTTAGATTGTAAGCTCCCTGAGGACAGGGACTTATGTGAATATACAATATGCAAAGCTCTGTGTAAATTGTCAGTGCTATATAAATATATCTGTAATAAATATATAATAACAGTCAGCCAAGAAGATGCTTGTGTTTGATTCTCCCTGACAGCCAGTTCAACTTAATTTCTTCTATGTGGGAAATTGCACGTGCTTTCCACAGGAGATTAAAAGGATTTGGGTTACCTCATTCTCCAGGGCCACTTCTAACTGTGGAAAGTTAGAAGTGGCCCCCAGGCAGAACTTTTTTTGTTTTTGTTTTTTCATTAACTTTATTGTCTGCCTATAGATCTATGTTGTCCCAAGCATGTTTGAAACCATTTACTGTTAACTGTTGAACGACCTCTGCTGGCAATTTATCCAAGCATCAACCACCCTTTCAGTAAAATAATTCTTTCAAAGATTAGTTTTGAACTTCCCTCCAGTTAGTTTGAGGTCATGTCCCTGTGTGCTCGATTTTGGTTTCATATTGAAAAAAACTGCCCTCCTGAACCTTATTCACCAACTAGATGTATTTAAAGGTTTCAATCATGTCTCCCCTTTCCCTTCTTCCCTCCAGACTGTACATATTAAGTTCCTGAAGTCGCTCTCCATATGTCTTATCCCCCAAACCTTTCCCCATTTTTGTTACCCATCTCTGGACTTGTTCTATTTTATCAATGCTTTTCTGTGAGGTCTCCAGAACTGGACGCAGTATGCTAAATGAGGTCTCCCTAAAGATCTATGTAGGAAAATCAGAACCTCCTTTCTCCTGCTGGTGACCCCTCTAGTGATGCATCCTAGAGTTATAGAAACCTTTTTCTTTTATAGTTCTGGCCAACACTGTATCCCCAATGTTATACTCTCTTGGGGGATTCTATTTCCCTAGGTGCATTATTTTACATTTAGAAACATTGAAATGTTTTGTCCAATCTGCTTTGTCCAATCTTCCAGCAATGCCAAATCATGTTACACATTACAAATCACATCCCTCTGAGCAGAAGCCCAGGGAAAAAAAGAACACACTTGCAAAGTCTGTCCTAAATATTTATCAACCCCCCTGCTCTCATCACTGGGTTAAGTCCTCACTGATTTACAACTCTCTTATACTGGCTATAGATTATGAGGTTTTTTTCAATCAGCCAGCTGGTTTAATCGAAAAAAGTCAACAGATTTCTCCATCTACACAAGCGAGGTGGATAGAGGAATCCTCCCCTCTGAGACTATTGTATTCAGACAGCAGTGACTTTCCACTGTCAGAATATACTGATCAGAGGCTGCAGTCATCGGTTGAGAAAACTTTTCCAACATTCCCGTTCAGCAGAAGTTAATTATTAAATCAACTTCTTTGGAGCAGCAGTGGTCACACATGGATCCAAGTTTGATCCATCTATTGCCAAACTTCTGATAGTCATTCTGTTGTGGATGTCAACAGCCTAAAGTATATTTGAATCTAAAATTAGGTAGGGAATGGTTAAAACCCCTGTCAGGTTTTTTTTTTTTTGCTAATTGTCATTGAGAAAATTTACTTTCAATTCTCCCAAAACTGAAACCTTTTAGACAGTTGTGACCATATTCGAAGAGTTCCCCTCTATTCTTGTTCCAGGGAAAATCTTGGGTGTCCCATCACGTGTTCTGATGGCAATGGTCACCAGTGCAAATAGAGGGGTAACTTTCCCAAATGGGACACAGACAACAATAAAAACCTTACAGATTTTTAACAATTTCACACTCTATGCAAAACAGAAAATAAGTTTAGCTTTTACATACGCTTTAAGTTCAGAATGTGCTCATGCCTCTTCACAGGAGGTGTAAAATTAGACAGGCTGGTTGTACCCAAGTTGATAATTTGATCAACTTGGGTACAGATTCAGCCTGCCCACACCTGGTTCGAATCTTGGCCCGTCCCTCCTGAACTTGCCGAGATTTGAACCGTCTTAATTCAGCATTGAATCCCAGAGTCATTACTGAATCTCAGTATTCACAAACTTAACCCCTTCATGTCTAAGCCTTTTTCTGACACTTGTTGCTTAGAAGCGAAAATCAGCATTTTTTGCTAGAAAATTACTTAGAACCCCCAAATATTATATATATATTTTTTTTTTAGCAGAGACCCTAGAGAATAAAATGGCGAATACTGCAATATTTTATTTCACACTGTATGCAATTTTTTTAGAAGAAATACACTTTTTTTTTACACCCATTTTTTTTGTATAATTGGAAAGATGATGTTATGCCGAGTAAATAGATACCCAACATGTCACGCTTTAAAATTGTGCACACGTGTGGAATGGAGACAAACTACGAGGCGGCGCTTTAAAATTTTTTACAGGTTACCTGTTTAGGTTTACAGAGGAGGTTTTGCACTAGAATTATTGCTCTTGCTCTAATGATCGTGGCGATACATTTTTTTATTTTTACACTGTCACTTTAATTTTTTTTAGTCTTGATCACTTTTATTGCTATCACAAGGAATGTAAACATCCCTTGTGACAGTAATAGGCAGTGGCATGTACTATTTCTGGAGAGATGCCTCCTTTGCACTTTAAAGCATTCAAGATGACAAATTTGGCTGTTTTGAATACTATAATTTTTTTAAAATCTGGTGCCTTTAAGTCTTCAGTAAACCCGAAGTGATGTCATGACATCACTTCCGGGTTACTAGATCCGAGACCCGATCAAAGCTAATTCCGGCATCGTTTGAGTCTCCGGCCAGCCAGCGGACGTGCTGGCTGGTCGTTTGGGCCCCCCGGTGGTGGTAATAACAGCTCAGTGGCTCATTAGCTGCATTGGTTGTTATTACAAGAAAGCCGAGCATCGGCTTTAATAAATGGTACCGGGGTGATGTCTGCAGCAACTCCTTAAAGCTGTGGGCCACATACATGTGTTATGTTGGTGTCAAGGGATTAAATCTTTAGTCTTGATTTGCATGCTTTGCTTTTCTTTGTTTACAATGTAAAGCTGCTGTGGTATCAGTCATTGGAAAGCTGGTATCACCTCTGCCAGTATGTAGAAACCAAAAGATTTATACATTATTATACAGAGGGGTTTTATCAACACCTTCATTCTGTTTTGTGTACAGAACATTATTTAGCACGGGGAACTTCTTTAATGAGACACTGTCATCTCCCCATTCCAGGGAAAGGTGACAGTGTTTCCCTGTAGCCCCCCTTCAGTATACACACTGATTCATACCTGCTCGCAGCTTCCTTGCTGCAGAAGTCAATCCTTAGTAAGCTTCGTTGTTAGAGGTTTTAGAAGCTTGTCCAGGTAGATGACATGAGAAAGTTTTGAGCCTGGCAATTGGCTGCTGAGGCCCAAACACTCTCACATCAGGAAGGTCACATTATCTCCCATACCCAGAATCCCTTCTGTTAAAGCCAAGAAGCAAGGGTATTGACTGAGCAAAGGGCATTAAAGGAGCACAGATGAGTATACCTTGCTTGGGCGAGGAGCTACTGGAGGCATAGTCACTTTGCTCTAAATAGGCATAGTGGCAGTGTCTCTTTAAGTTTGGTGAGTTTGAGTTCAATTGAAAGCACTCTCATAAACCCTTCTTTGTTCATATTACCCGGCTCTATAAATGACAGTTAAGTATGGAATCATTTAAGCTTATTTTGTTACATTTCTAAGCTATGTGAATCACAAAGGATTTAAGACAAATATATTTGCTCTTGACCTGACCTACAAATGTTCTCTAGCTTCAGTTTTTTTGATCACGCCAGCCAATGTTTGGTGTTTTAACCCAACTATTTGTTTGAAAGAGAATCTGAACATGCTGTATTGTTTAGGTAAAATATGATATAACAAAAACATAAGCCAAAAGGCATTATAAAAAGTTAAAAATATATATTTAAGCAGTACCTGCTATGGAGGAGAGACCTCAGACTTACAGCCAAACTTTAAATTATTTCCCTGCGAAAATTATTGTGCATCTCTCTGCCAACTACAGAATCACGTCTGCCAGTATTGCCAATTTTAATTGTAACTCACTGGCCCGGAGTCTGATATTTCAGAAGCAGCAACTAGAGAGGGAGAAAAAGGGGCTGAGATGTCAGAACCATTATTCCTTAATGTGCAAAAGAACAAAAGATAAACTATTCTGTCAGGATTCTGCCCACAAGAGACATTGACTTTTTCACTTCAAGTTTCTGTGCTAACATGAATATACATCAGGTTGAGTCTGTTCGTTATCTGTAAGAATTATTCAGCAGAAAGGCTCATAAAGAATTCCCCCAAGTACTATTTACCTCTAGACTGGTCACATTATTCCAATGCTTTCTGTTTATGCGTTCCATTTATGCATTCCTCTAGTAGTCAGTTATTTGAAGGCGATATTCAAAATGTTAGAATGTGTATTTCTTCTCTAGACAGGGGATAAAAGCTTAGCCCCCAAGAGCTATTGCCTAGTCTACAGAGGCGGCTGCAACCCCCCCACCCCCACCCCCAGTCGGTTGGTCACCACCCCCACACTTACCCATGGCGGCCAAAAGGATCACTTCTCCTTTTTTGGCCGGAAGAAAAATGAGGAACACAATAGCGATTATTAATTTGCTATTGTCACACAACTGCGCCCCGAGCCCACCCTTTTTTTAAGCCTATTAGCGCCTCTGCCTCTAATCACGTGCTTAAAAAAACCCAAAATCCCCATTGGAATCCATGCGCCCGGTTCCCCGCATGTAGATTAGGGGGCCAGACGCATGGATAGGGGGGCAGTGCCCCTTCACCCTGCATTACGGGCCGTCACTGCTAGTCTGTAAACTGCACTGTCAAACTGTTTCAGTTTTCCTGGGTGCCAAATACTAAATAGTGTTATATCAAGTAGTGCTTTGTCATATCAAACTGAACTTGTTCTGTAATGCTAAAGACATTATGCAGTTTATAAAAATTGTTTCTTCAGTTCTGATCAGTGTCTGTGTAGTCAAGCCCCAGGCATCTCCAGGCCTAATGGTGACCTCCAGAGTTAGGGACAGCTGACATCCTTCTGTGTAGAGTGGGTTACAAGGCATGGTGGGTGTAATGCAAGATAGATTCATGGGTGCCAGACACTTCTTGAATGCAAAGAGATTTATTGTCTCTTAAACAGAACTGTGGGAGAGAGGTTTAGGGCCAGGACACCCTTTAGTAGTTGCAATGTTAATTTAGCAGACTCTGAGACTTCTATAGTAGACAGCCATGCAGGGAAAGGCATCCAGCAAGACACCACATCTGCATGGGTAGGACCGCTGTCTCCTATGACAACAATCTTGAAACAGTTTCTAACAAAGCTTGTAATAAACTTCTTCACTTTTTCTACAATCTCCTATTGTAGATCTTCACTCAACTGAGCTCCCAGTCTTTCACAGTCTTTCACTACACTAGGCCTCAGGCTCTGGCCTAGCAGCCCAGGGCAGCACAACACACGTCCACCCAGATAACCATCCAGGTGGCACAGAACCCTGATCACCTGACCTCACCCAAATAAATAGGCTCTCCTAGCAGGCCAAGGGACCCATGAAAATCCATGCCCATTGGCTGAGACACCCCATTCATTCCTAATCGGTCCTTGCAATTCCCTTGTCAAATCTAATGCCACCAGATACCCGGCCATCTATTGGCAGAAGAGAGAAGTGCAGCAATTCCATAACTATCACTTGGCAAATAAATTTACTAGCAACCCTGCCTAAACATCAGCATTTATAGCCACAGAGGTAATTCAGTTATCTAAATCCAGTCATCCTGGAGTGTGTCAAGGCTAATTCTTATTGTCCAAGAATAGGATGGTGTAGCACCCTCCTAGATAGGTGCTAGGATTAGTTAGATCTAGTGCTGGCTCACTGAGTTCAGTGGAACAGTGTGTGTATTTGTCAGGTAAATTTAGCTGTGCTCACTGTAATCAGTGCAGCTGCCTATGATTAGTTAGACCTGTTCAGTGTTTCAGCTGTTGCTAGTTTGACTGCTTCCTCTACTTTCCAGAGAGCTGTAGAATTCTCTGGAACATAGGTGTGGGGAAATGCAAATGGCAGCATAAATATTTATACAGCCCTAGCCAATCCCAGAGAGGGCGGCAATGAAAGCTTCTGGGAGTCTGTATAAATACTCTGAGCATACTGAGCTTGGGGCCTTTTTACTGCAGATGATCAGTCCAGCCTAGAAGGCTGCTGCCCTCCATGGCACCACTGCCATATACTTGCTGTTTGTGAGGCCTCAGGTGTGTGGATGGATGCTGAGCGTACATAGAGCGGACTGAGGGGCTGTCTGCTGAAGGCCTAGTCTGGTATCACAGGAGAAAGGTGTTGCATGGATGTTGGAAGGAGGCAACCAACTATTCTTGGACATTTGTCAGTACAGACTGCTGTGAGAGATCTTACTGCTACCACATGTATGTACAATATGCACACTGTAGCAGAGTGTCTCAGAGGGAGCTTGGAAAAGCTCTTTTGGAGGTTTACACATCTCCCAGGCTCCTCTCTTTTAGTGATCTCTGGTCTTTGACCCAGTTTGGATTTTACTCCTCTCCCCTGTGTCAAATTAGACTCACCTGGATCATGCAGTCAGTTCTCAGAGCCTGGGGAACAGACAGGTTGTGTCTGTTATGCCTGGTACATACAATGAGATTATCAGACGAATAATCGTCTAGCATGCAAAAAAAAACAGTCTCATATCGGAAAAAAGAGGGTTACTAAAGTTACAAAAATTCTCATATGACAGAATAGAGAAATCGGAAGTGATATCAAGTTTTGTATTGGTATTGTATTTTCAGACAACAACTGTACTGGTTAAACGTAAATGGTACGATCTGGTATCATACGAGGAAAATTTTCGTGCTTGCACCATTGGATAATATCGGATGAACTGTCATGATGAGCTATCGAAAGCTGTATACCAACGATCAGATTATCGTACGATCACTTAGAAAGCAGTATTTTTGTACGATTCTCGAATTGTGTGTACGGGCCATTAGAGCTGCAAGTTTGGTGAAAAGAAAACAAGCTTTGTATGAGGAGGCTGGCAAGAGTTAGGCTTGGTCAGCCTGATAGTCAGGGTTGTGATTTGAGTAGTTAGTGCCAGGACATGGCTAGAATTTTGTTTTGTACGTTTTTGAACCATTTTTCTGTTTACCTCACTGTACAGCACTTGTAAATAGACTTGTATATAGCACCAATAAATACACCACTGTTTGCTACTACTCCATCAGACTGGTATCTGTGCATGAAAGTGTGCTCACCCCAACATACAGTTTGATCAATCATTCATTCCATGCACTTGGATGCATTTATTTCTTTACACAACGCCCAGCTCACCTGCCTCTTCCCCAGTGGTGTAGCGGAAAAGCACTTGCCAGAGCTTCTACGGTCCGGATGTCATGTCTCACACTGCCATGCCCTCATGCGATATCCTTCTGCATCTCTCTTCATAAAGGCAGAAGTTACAGTCTGTGGACTTGACGATATCGATTTTAGTATTGGAGCATTTGCATAAGTACAAGCATTAGTGCAAATGCTTAGTATCAGCATCGATACCAGTTTCAGTGCAACGCTAGCAATTATGTAGATACAAAGCTGGTTAACAAAGCAGGCAACCACACATTAGCAAGTGCACCACCACCGTACACCGTATTGTAGTCAAAGTATGGGAGTGTTTTAAAGCTTTGTTGAATGCAGCTCAGTGCCATACAAGCACTTTATATGTTGCCAGGAGCTTTTAGAGTCATTGTGCAAGAAGTTCACCATCACCTAGATCTACTGCATAAGAAATATAGGGAGTATGCTAGTGGAAGACTTAAGTGAGGAACATTTGCAATGGTGGAGTCTTTAATGGACTAACATGCTAAATTTCAGGAATCTTTAAGATATGGAACTCTCAGGTCTGAACAGTGGGCAGGAATCTATATAACACTCAGTATGTCACTCACCACAATTCCTGCTCCTACTGATGTTGGAATGGGGCCACTATCCTAACTAATATTGTTTGTACTGGGCCCCCTGTCCTCCTGCCTCCCATCCCATTCTGTCACTGATGGGACTTGGAGTTCACATGGTGCACAAGACAGGAAGCACATTGATAGGTTAGAATAGCCTTTATCAAACATTGTTCCATGGAACTCTATTGTTCTTCCAGAGGTTGCTAGTATTTCCTAGAGGCGCTAGCAATTTTGCCACCCAGATATGTAACCAATGACATCAATGATTTTATTTTATTGTTCTGGAAGAACAATAGAGTTAACCACTTAAGGACCGGGCCTTTTTTTTTTAGACTCGGTGGTTACAAGTTAAAAACTCTTTTTTTTTTTTTTGCTAGAAAATTACTTAGAACCCCCAAACATTAAAAAAAAAAAAAATTCTAACACCCTACAGCAGGGATATGCAATTAGTGAACCTCCAGCTGTTGCAAAAGTCCCATCATGCCTCTGCCTCTGGGAGTCATGCTTGTGGCTGTCAGAGTCTTGCAACGCCTTATGGGACTTGTAGTTCTGCAACAGCTGGAGGTCAGCTAATTGCATATCCTTGCCCTACAGAATAAAATGGCGGTCGTTGCAATACTTTCTGTCACATCATATTTGTGCAGAGGTCTTACAAGCGCACTTTTTTTTGGAAAAAAATAAATTTTTTGGAATTAAAAAATAAGAAAAAAAGTTAGCCCAATTACTTTTTATATTGTGAAAGATAATGTTACGCCACGTAAATTGGTACCCAACATGTCACGCTTCAAAATTGCGCCCGCTCGTGGAATGGCGACAAACTTTTACCCTTAAAAATCTCCATAGGTGACGTTTAAAAATTCCTACAGGTTACCAGTTTTGAGTTACAGAGGAGGTCTAGGGCTAGAATTAATTCTCTCGTTCTAACGAACATGTGTAGTTTGAACACCGTTTTCATATGCGGGCGCTACTCGCGTATGCGTTCGCTTCTGCGCGCAAGCAGGTCGCTTTAAAAAATGTTTTTCTTATTTATTTTACTTTTTATTTTTTATTTTGACACTGTCCTTTAAAAAAAAAAAATTGGGCCACTTGTATTCCTATTACAAGGAATGTAAACATCCCTTGTAATAGAAAAAATGCACGACAGGACCTCTTAAATATGAGATCTGGGGTCAAAAAGACCACAAAAATGCAATTTAAAAAAAAAAGAGTAATTTGAAAAAAAATAAAAATAAAAAAATTCTCCTTTAAGAGCATTGGGCGGAAGGGACGTTTGATGTCGCCAGTCAATGCTATGGGGCCGAGTGGGGGCCATCTTCCTCTCACTCGGCAGCCAGCCAAACAGGAGAGAGGACCCAATTGTCTGGCGGCTCTGGTAAATAGTGGAGACCACCTGAGCGTGGCGGAAGGGGAGCCCACTCCCGATAAAAGTGATCTCGCTGCGAATCCGCTGCTGAGACCACTTTTATCTGAAAGCGGACCGCCTGCTGAAGAAGAGGATACCGGGGTTATCTGCTGCCATCACAATGGTATTCTTCTTCAAACAGCCGACGTATAACGACGGCGGGTGGTCCGTAATTGGTCAAAAGGTTTGTAAAGGTTTGGGTTTTTTTTTAAAAAACAACAAAAATGTCATACCTGCTCTGTGCAATGTGGCTCCTGGCTCCTCCTCTTCTCAAGTGCCCCCACGGAGAGTGCGCATTCCATGGGGGCACTCGTGCGGGCGCGCTCCCGAGTCTTGCTGCTGCATCCATTGACACAGACAGAAGGACTCGGCCCCGCCCCCCGTGTCACTGGATTTGACTGACAGCAGTGGGGGCCAATGGCTCCCGCTGCTATCAATATATCCAATGAGGACCCGAGACAGCGGCTGGAGCTGTTGTGCTCGTCCCCGTCACTGGAACGACCAGGTTCAGGTAAGTAAAAGGTGGGCTCTCGGGGCTGCTGCACTACAGAAGGTTTTTCACCTTAATGAATATAATGCATTAAAGTGAAAAACCTTGAGGGTTTACAACCCCTTTAAAGTATACCTCCCAACTTTCTGCACACAGTACAGCGAGGGAAAAAGGTAATTGATCCCCTGCTGATTTTGTATGTTTGCCCACTGACAAAGAAATGATCAGTCTATCATTTTAATGGTAGGTTTATTTTAACAGTGAGAGACAGAATAACATCAAAAATATCCAGAAAAACGAATTTCTCAAAAGTTATAAATAGATTTGCATTTTAAATGAGTGAAATAAGTATTTGACCCCTTTGCATGACTTAGTACTTGGTGGCAAAACCCTTGTTGGCAATCACAGAGGTCAGAGGTTTCTTGTAGTTGGCCACCAGGTTTGCACATATCTCACGAGGGACTTTGCAGATCCTCTCCAAATCATTAAGGTTTCAAGGCTCACATTTGGTAACTCGAACCTTCAGCTCCCTCCGCATATTTTCTATGGGATTAAGGTCTGGAGACTGGCTAGGCCACTCCAGGACCTTAATGTGCTTCTTCTTAAGCCACTCCTTTGTTGCCTTGGCCGTATGTTTTGCATCATTGTTATGCTCAAATACCCACCCATGACCCATTTTCAATGCCCTGGCTGAGGTAAGGAGGTTCTCAACCAGGATTTGACTGTACATGGCGCTGTCCATCGTCCTTTTGATGCGGTGAAGCTGTCCGGTCCCCTTAGCAGAAAAGCTCCCCCAAAGCATAATGTTTCCACCTCCGTGTTTGACGGTGGGGATGGTGTTCTTGGGGTCATAGGCAGCATTTCTCCTCCTCCAAACACGGCAAGATGAGTTGATGCCAAAGAGTTCAATTTTGGTCTCATCTGACCTTAACACTTTCATCCAGTTCTCCTCTGAATCATTCAGATATTCATTAGCAAACTTCAGACGGGCCTATACATGTGCTCTCTTGAGCAGGGGGACCTTGTGGCCGTTGCAGGATTTCAGTCCTTCACGGCGTAGTGTGTTACCAATTGTTTTCTTGGTGACTATGGTCTCAGCTACCTTGAGATCATTGACAAGATTCTCCCATGTAATTCTGTGTTGATTCCTCACCGTTCACATGATCATTGAAACTCCACAAGGTGAGATCTTGCATGGAGTCCCAGACCGAGGGAGATTTACAGTTATTTTGTGTTTCTTCCATTTGCAAATAATCGCACCAACTGTTGTCACCCTCTCACCAAGCTGCTTTGCAATGGTCTTGTAGCCCATTCCAGCCTTGTGTAGGTCTACAATCTTGTCCCTGACATCCTTGGACAGCTCTTTGGTCTTGGCCATGGTGGGGAGATTGAAATCTGATTGATTGCTTCTGTGGACAGGTGTCTTTATACAGGTAACAAGCTGAGATTAAAAGCACTCCCTTTAAGAGAGTGCTCCTAATCTCAGCTCATTACCTCATATAGAAGACACCTGGGAGCCAGAAATCTTGCTGAGTGATAGGGGATAAAATACTTATTTCACTCATTAAAATGCAAATCAATTTATAACTTTTTTGAAATGCGTTTTTCTGGATATTTTCGTTGTTATTCTGTCTCTCACTGTTAAAATAAGCCTACCATTAAAATTATAGACTGATCATTTCTTTCAGTGGACACATGTACAAAATCAGCAGGGGATAATATACTTTTTTTCCCTCCCTGTACGTAGGCAAAGGACATGGCCCCAGTTACATGGACCACAAAGATCTAATATGCTGAAAATGATTGGCTAAACTGAACAAATGCTTTTCTGAACTTTATATTGGCTTTTCAAAATAACAAAAGCAGTAATATAGAGTTTGGATAAAACGTTTGGTACAGCATAACATTTTTTTTAGTAAAGTAGTACATTTTGTATAGAGATGTACATATCAAACCAAAAAGGACAACTAAGGCTGCACACGGTACAGAGGAATTTGGTACCAGAAAGTAATTTTAAAGGTTCATCTTTGTTAAAAGGTTGAAAAAGGCTGTGTTAGAAGGCTGGTTACTGATCAGATTTTATTGTAACCTGGAAAACATCTGAAGAATACAAGTCACTCTACCCCTAGAACACACATAAAACCATAAATTAAAGCATTTGGCAGGATTCTTTTGTAAAACATTCCAGTTACTTTTGCAAAACACAGATTTGTTTAATCCAATTGGTACTTTACTGCACATGAAGTGTAAAACATTCTTCCTGGAAGTTTAATTACAATTTACAATAACTGCAACATGCGCAAAAATGAAAGTGTAAAAAAAAAGGAAACATTCTGCATTTTAATCTAGGTACAAAATGAACCTGTACAATCAATATAAAGAGATCAAAATTACTCTCTGCATCAACTGTTGCAGTGAACAACACATTCCTTCTCTCTGTCCTTTGCATCTTTCATTCTGTAACAGTTTTTGAGAACGACAGAGAAGAGGGCCTTGTTCCTTCCTGCCACTACTGGGACTTGCGGGTCAGAGCATGGCGTGGGGAATCAGGTACACAAAAAGGCACCCTGCGTTGTTTTCAGATCTTTTTTTTGTCTTCAATGAGACCAGAAAACCAAAGAAACTTACCATCTTCTGTACTACAAATAATTGGAAAAGCTTCACTTCTCATCTCCAAACTCTTTTCAAGGAGTTTTTCGAGAACTAGAGATCAGAGAGAAATATACAGAAGATCAAAGTCTATGCAATTCTAATTTCATGGTCACATTTTAAAAAAGTAGCAGTCTTCATTGTTATTGGTGCTAACTCAAGCTCATTAAAATGAAAATGTAAAAAAGGATAAGCATTTGTTATACCTATCAGGACATAAACATTATATGTTGCTTTTTGCACACAAATGGAAGCATAAAAGTTTATTTATACATACCTACCAATTGTTCCTAAATTTGTGAGACTTTTAATCTAGGTACAAAAAAGAAAAAGGATGGATCCTTTTTCTTTTACATACACTCACTAGTCAGTGTCCTTAAAGCGGGAGTCCGGTGACCAATCTTTTTTTTTTTTTTTTTTTTAGGTCATTGAGACACTTTGCTAACCCCAAAATAATACTCACAGTTTGGGTGTAATATTTCTCCCTCTGTCTGTTTTCGTACTGAAGAATAACTTAAAAAATGTGATGCTGGCTGTTTCCATCTTACTTGTGGGCATGTGAAGCCCAAAAGCATTGATTTCCTGGATGCGGTGAATGCTGTTCATTCACAGCTTGTTCACACGCATGATCATTGTTTCCGCACTGAATCTTGGGAAGCCTGACACTAAGCTCCCAGGAGACAGTGCGGAGCCGGGGAAAGGCAATAAACACGCCTACTCCCATGGGAGGAGAGACAGGAAGTTCCACCATAAAGTACAATATAAAGGTAATTATAGCGATCAAAAAAAAATTTTGTGCGGCATTTGAACATCTATGCAATTAACTGAAGGGGGTAAAATTAAGTTAAAAATTTGAGTGGAACCCCGATTTAATGACCGCCACCCCAGGAACAGTGTCCCTGATCACTAGATATTGTCCCTAATCACAGCCCCACTGTCCTGGTGCTCCAGGGCTTAAATGTGATAGGTAATCCGGAAAGTAGATGTGTAATTTTTGCCCCTAGAACGTCAAAGGCGCTCCTTGGATTTTGGGCCGCTCTATGCGGGTAGGCTGTGAAAAACTCACACATGTGGTATCTCCATGCTTATGCTGTGCGTCAGAAACAAAATGACAACTTTGTGACAAAAATATAATTTTTTCATTTTCCAAAAAATTCTAACAACAAAAAAAATACAACTTCAAAAAATGCACCATGACTCTTACTAAATACCTTGGATTGTCTAATTTCCAAAATAGAGTCATTTGGGGGATATTTATCCTGTCCTGGCATTTTAGGGCCTCAAGAAATGAGATAGGCAGTTAGTACATTGATTTACAAATATACTGTTTTGAAAACTCAAACTTTTACACAGCCTAAATAATGTACACTGATGTGTTTATTTTCATTAAAGAAATGTAGAAGAATACATTTAGGCCTACATTTACGAAAAAAAGGATTTTTTTATTTGCAAAATATTATAAGAGAAACTAAAAAAAACTTTTTTTTTCAAAATTTTTGGTTCTTTTTTTCGTTTTATATAGCAAACAATAAAAAAACCCAGTGGTGATTAAATACCACCAAAAGAAGTGGCAGGTGGTGTGTTCTTTGCCTACACACCTTGTGTTATATGTTGTCCTTCCTTCCCAACTCAGAGAGTTGTGAGGTTTGATTTACATAACAAGGACTGGGGTGGCAAGTTGTGAGCAACAACTCTATAACCCTGGAATTCTTTTTACACAGTGCCCCCCAAAAAGAGAAACGATTATTTTTATTTTTTTTAAACAGAACTATCACAATATGGAACAAAAAGAGCTTACACAGTAATGTGAACTGCTCCCTCTAATAGTTCTTTGAATATCAAGAATGCTGATTACCTGTCTTGCATAAAGTGAGCCTGTTTTAATTTAAAGTGAGCGCGTCGCTGCCTTGGCCTTAGGAAAGGCCTGGCTTCGGCCTAGCTCCGGAGCAGCGGCCATATTGGTACACCCGGCAGCGGTGGTGTGCGATGACGTCATCACCCCTCAACTTGTGGATCTGATCTGGCCGGCTTGGCGGCTTCTATTCTGTAAGGTAAGACTAAACAACACTAGTCTTCCTAATTCCTATACTCATACTGTATATACAGTGGAGGAGTTTGTGGATATTACAGCAGTGGGGGAGATTGTGGATATTACAGTGGGGGAGATAACGTGGATATTACTGTGGGGGAGATTTTTTTTTGTTGATCCAAAAATGATCCGAACCGTGACTCCTGATCCAAGGAACGATTCGAACCCTGAGTTTTTTGATCTGTTGCACCCCTAGTAATAGCACTGGACTAAAATGTCACGTGACATTTCAATAAAGTTCTGTGAAAAAAAAAAAAAAAAAGTAAAACTGTAAACCAGGGATCTCAAACTGGCGGCCCTCCAGCTGTTGCGAAACTACAAGTCCCATGAGGCATTGCAAGGCTGACAGTTACAAGCATGACTCCCACAGGCAGAGGCATGATGGGACTTGTAATTTTACAACAGCTGGAGGGCCGCCAGTTTGAGAACCCTGCTGTAAACTGTAAAGCCTTGTACACACTGCTAATTTTTTGCTGGTGGGTTGAACGAAAAAAAAAAAAACCTGACAGCTCTGGTCGGAGCTGCTCTACTAACAATCCAATGTTGATAGAATGACAGACGAGATTGCTGTACTGTGTTCTGACAGAGGGACAGCCCCCCCCACCAGAACACTCCAGTCAGCGCTCTCAGGCAATAATAGGTGTGACTAGGGGTGCAACGGATCGTCACCGATCCATGATCCAAACGGTTCAACCTGTTCGGATCAGCACACATGCGCTCCGGAGCGGTGGCCATCTTGGTACACCCGGCGGCCGTTTACCACGTGATCACTCCATCAAATGACAGAGCGATCACTTGTAAACATGTCATGACGCCAGTTGCTCTCTCCCCTCTGTGTACTGATCTGTACAGTGGAGGGGAGAGATCGGATGGCAGCAGCGCTGTGGGCTGGATCTGTAGTGCCCACAGCGCTGCTCTGTGAAATTGCAGTCACATCCATGAATCCATCCATCCATGCTCAGCCATCCCTCCATACTCTGCTATACCCTGCCATACTCTGCCATACCCTGCCAATACTCTGCCATACCCTGCCAATACTGGGAGTGCAACGGATCGTCACCTGTTCACCTGTGCAACCTGTTCGGATCGGCAGACATGCACTCCGTGAAGCGCGCCGCTGCCTCGGCCTTAGAAAAGGCCGCGGCTTCGGCCTAGCTCTGGATCGGCGGCCATCTTGGTACACCAGGCAACGGCGGTGCGTGCTGATGTCATCACTTCTCAACTGACCGGCATAGCGGCTTCTATTCTGTAAGGTAAGACTAAACAATACTAGTCTTCCTTCCTAATTCCTATACTCATACTGTATATACAGTGGGGGCGTCTGTGGATATTACAGCAGTGGGGGAGATTGTGGATATTACAGTGGGGGAGTTTTTTTTTTGTTGATCCAAAAATGATCCGAACCGTGACTCCTGATCCAAGGAACGATCCGAACCGTGAGTTTTTGATCCCTTGCACCCCTACTAAACATGCACACTTAGCATGTGGCGGTAAGATGAAAAGCAGTTGCCAGACACCTTTGAGGATGACTTATCAAGGGGTAGGATCAAGAGCAGTTGTTCTAACAGGAATAATCTGTATTTTCCCCCAGATGTGTTGCCCAGAGGTAATTGGCAGCATCTTCTACTGTCCATAGAAATAGGAATGATGCTTCAAGCCGAGGCAAATGCCATGACACATTTATGGTTATTGCTAGTTTAGTTGTTTTTATATAAATAAAATAGACAAATTAGGCTTACAGGAAATTAAACAGGCCAACATCAAACTTAATAACAATTTTTAATGGTGTTGAAGATCGTTAAAACTTAAAAAAAAAAAAAAAAAACACACCTTTCAGACAAAGTGCATTTTTTCTTTATACCCTTCTCTGTAGACCTAACCGATCCCACTCTCCCCATCCACAGATGTATACTTACTGAGAGCCGATGCCCTCGGCCTTCTGTGTTTGTTGACCCCATGCACCAAGAGCCCTCTCTTCCTGGCTGTGCCTGCACAATAAACTCGCATGGAAGTCTATGGGGCTTATCTTTCTATCAGGACAGTGAGGTGATAGATGAGCCCTACAAAAAGGATCTACTGTGCAGGTATAGCCAGGGGGAGAAGGCTTGCAGCACTGGATGTCAAACACAGGAGGCTCTAGGTGTCACATCTTGAAGTATGCATTTTGCATTGGAGGGCAAGAGTGAGCTCTGTTGGGTCAGTGGGCTGAACAAGAGAAATCGAATTAAGCCCCCATCCATGCTAAATAGCCTGAATAAAGGAATCTCTCCTGCAATTTATTGTATCCAGACTGTCAGCCCTGGCAGTTGTCCGAATACCTGAGCAGTGACTGCACCTGATTGGATGCAGTCACTGTTCGGCTGACAATATTCCGAGAGTCAGGGTCACTTCTGGCACAAATGATCAGCCGATTCAGCAGGAGTCCTCCAAAATTTAAGCTGTGTCTGCCCAGCTTTATGCACAATCTAGTTCGCCATGTGAGAAGAAAACATTTATAGCACGCATTCTTTATTCAAGCAATTCCAACCTTATTGACAAAACATGTCCAAAGCAACATCTGTAAGCCAATACCCATAACGCAGACATCTTCATAGCATTAATTTTCAACAGAAAGCCCCTGTGCTAATTGTGGAAATATCCACCACATGTAATTGTCACAAAACGTAAGTGTTTAAGTTGTAGATACTTGACCTCATGAAATGTATATGTCCTATCAATCTGGGTCTTGTAGAGCTCAGCTAATTTTGTGCTCTCTAACGTGTATTTTCTCCTGAATTATAGCTGTACACCAGTGCTTAATGTGATTTACAAAGCAGTTTATTGCTTTTACGTTCTCCAAATGCCTTTATCTAGGTTCTTTAGTATCCACACTGACAATGAAGCCAAGAGGTTTCTCCTCGTTATCATTTTTAGAACGTTCCTCATGTGGACAAATATGGTTTTAATTTTTCAGACATTTAGGATGCTGTATTTCTTTTCTACAGGTTATAGTGTCATTCAGAGTTATATGTACATCACAGTACAAAAAAAAGCTCTCAAATATAATCCAGCCATGGAGCCAGGGATAGCATGTGGTTCTGATAACATGTCCACCACAACATGGTTAAGAGCATAGGCATAAAACAGACAATGCAGAAAATAATTCTGAATCATTTACAATTCAGGAATCATTGCAGGTATACTCCATCAAATTCTAAATGTGGTAAAACCCTCTGCAACCCTTTTATATAGGTAAACATCAATATTCCAAGCAAGCACTATACTTTCATAGCGTTAAAAAAAAAAAAAGTGCATACATACTAATATATCAGATGTGTATTGGTATGTAAAGCGGTTGGTTATAAAGCTTTATTTTTTTTTTTGGTAAAATAACAAACGTTATACTGACCTGGTCTGTGTGCAATGGTATTGCACAGAGCAACCTAGATCCTCCTGTTCTGGGGTCCCTCACTGGTTCTCTCAGCTCCTCCTTTTGTTTGGTGCACTACCATAGAAAGACGCTTCCTATGATGATACACCAGCAGGCTCCCTCCCGAGCCAGGCTGTGTGTGTCTATTGACATGCACATTGCAGCTCAACAAGGCTCTGTCTGCTCTCTTCCTCTGGCTCAGAGACAGCAATGGGAGCCACTGGCTTCTGCTGCTGTCATTCACAGGCAGTGAGTGGGAGAAGGGTGGGGCAGATGGCAAGGCTCAGGAGCTCGCTCTCACGAGTGCCCTCATAGCAAACAGCTATGAAGCAAGAAGACCCAAGAAGAGGCGCATCAGGGATGTTCTATGCAAAACTATTGGAAAGAGCAGGTAAGTACATGTTTATTATGTTAAAGAACAAATAATTATTATATACACTTTAATGCAGGGAACCTTTTAACATTCTATTAGGAGTAATTTGGATAAAGGGAAGCCAGTGGATGTAGTGTATCTATATTTTGCCAAGACATTTGCCAAAGTAACCCACAAATGCATACTTTACAAACATGGGTCTTTTGGCATTGATGGTATTGCATGTACCCGGATAGAAAACTGGTTACAGATGAGCATCCAGGGAGTAGTAATTAATGGCATATTTTATGAATGGTTAAGAGTTGTGTTTGTTATGCCCCAGGACTCTCTTGGGGCCAATTCTGTTTACCTTGTTCATAATTGATGAAGAGGTTGGAATAAATAGTTCAATCCCAGTGTTTGTTGATGATACAAAGATAAGCAGGGCAATAACTTCACATGATATAGCAACTTTACAAATCAGACCTAGTTAGTTAAAATAGAGCCAAGGGCAGCTACTGCGTATGGCAGATGAGGTTAAATATTCAAAAAAAGTAATGCAATTGGGAGCTGAAAATATGCAAGCAAGTTATTCACTAGGAGAACCGCCACGGGAATCAGGGATAGTAAAGGATCTAGGTGTCCTTTAGAAAATCCTCACAAAATCAGTAATAGAATGGGTCAGGGGGAAAGTGGGTCAGGGACTTCTTTCCCCATGCTTCTCATGGATAGCGCAGCCCATTAAAGTTAATGGGCTACCCATAATGTGCGCACAAACTTGCATGCACGCATCTGAACCAAGCCTCATATCACAATTCCGTTTTTACATCACCTTCCTCAGTCCCCCTGCACATCAGTTTCCTCCGCTTCACAGTAGTGTTCTCACACCTCCCTTCCACCCCTCCTCCAACAGTGGCATCCTCTGAGCCCCTTCACATCATCCCCCAATCCTTCACAGTAGTGTCCTTGGTCCCACTTCCTTCACATTGTGCTCCAGCCCTCTTTCACTGTCCCACCTTATATAGGGTGGAAGCTCCAAGCTGCTCTGCATTCTAGCTAGTTATCACATGCTTGTTTTTTTTAATTGTAATCTTTAACTTTATTATGGCAAAAGCATAAATTTTCATACAACAAAAATGAAATAACAGAGGCAACATAAGTCACAGGGGCCACAACACACGTGAATCACAGCATATATCATGTGTCATATAGCATTATCACCTATCATAAAGCACCTCTGTTCAAAAGGTAGCCACAATGGTGTGTCAAGTATCCTTAGCATGAGAAAAACAATGTCACCTTCTGAAATTGAGGTCAGGCTGTTGGTGGGTGCGTCTCTATAAGGGGAATGGAAATTACCAGGGACTGGTTCTAATAGCCAGAACCTCCAAGGTTGATGGCTTAAAGGGCCCATCGGAAGCATCCAACAAGGACCAGCCCTCAGGCATCCTAACAGCCACCCCATCAGTCTGAGGCACCCCTGAGTGTTAAAAGAGCACATAATTAAAAAAAAAAAAAAAAAGAAGGAAGGAGGCTTTCGCCTTATATATGGCATGTAGAACCGTAACATACAGTATCTCACAAAAGTGAGTACACCCCTCCACCCCTCACATTTTTGTAAATATTTTATTCTATCTTTTTGTGACAACACTGAAGAAATTACACTTTGCTACAATGTAAAAGTAGTGAGTGTACAGCTTGTATAACAGTGTAAATTTGCTGTCCCCTCAAAATAACTCAATACCCAGCCATTAATATCTAAACCACTGGCAACAAAAGTGAGTACACCCCTAAATGAAAATGTCCAAATTGGGCGCAATTAGCCATTTTCCCTCCCCGTGTCATGTGACTCATTAGTGTTACAAGATCTCAGGTATGAATGGGGAGCGGGTGTGTTAAAATTTGGTGTTGTCGCTCTCACACTGGCCACTGGAAGTTCAACATGGCACCTCATGGCAAAGAACTCTGAGGATCTAAAAAAAAACAATTGTTGCTGTACATAAAGATTGGCCTAGGCTGTAAGAAGATTGCCAAGACCCTGAAACTGAGCTGCAGCACGATGGCCAAGACCATACAGCAGTTTAACAGGACAAGTTCCACTCAGAACAGGCCTTGCCATGATCGAACAAAGAAGTTGAGTACGCATGCTTAGCATCATATCCAGAGGTTAACTTTGGGAAATAGGCGTATGAGTGTTGCCAGCATTGCTGCAGAGGTTGAAGGGGTGGTGGGGGTTAGCCTATCAGTGCTCAGACCATACGCCGCACCAAATTGGTCTGCATTGCTGTCATCCCTGAAGGAAGCCTCTTCTAAAGATGATGCACAAGAAAGCCCGCAGTTTACTGAAGACAAGCAGACTAAGGACATGGATTACTGGAACCATGTCCTGTGCTCTGAGGAGACCAAGATAAACTCATTTAGTTCAGATGGTGTCAAGCGTGTGTGGCGGCAACCAGGTGAGGAGTACAAAGACAAGTGTGCCTTGCCTACAGTCAAGCATGGTGGTGGGAGTGCCATGTACTGTGACATACTGAAGCACAGTATGATCCCCTCCCTTTGGAGACTGGGCCCAGGGCATTATTCCAACATGATAAAGACCCCAAACACACCTCCAAGCTGACCACTGCCTTGCTAAAGAAGCTGAGGGTAAAAGGTGATGGACTGGCCAAGCATGTCTCCAGACCTAAACCCTATTGAGCATCTGTGGGGCATCCTCAAATGGAAGGTGGAAGAGCGCAAGGTCTCTAACATCCACCAGCTCCGGGATGTTGTCATGGAGGAGTTAAAGAGGACTCCAGTGGCAACCTGTGAAGCTCTGGTGAACTCCATGTCCAAGAGGGTTAAGGCAGTGCTGGAAAATAATGGTGGCCACACAAAATATTGACACTTTGGGCCCAATTCGGACATTTTCACTTAGGGGTATAATCACTTTTGCTGCCAGTGGTTTAGACAATGGCTGTGTTGAGTTATTTTGAGGGGACAGCAAATTTACACTGTTATACAAGCTGTGCACTCACTACTTCACATTGTAGCAAAGTGTAATTTCTTCAGTGTTGTCACATTAAAAGATATAATAAAATATTTACAAAAATGTTAGGGGTGTACTCACTTTTGTGAGATACTGTACATGGAGAGGTATTAGCAATAAAAAGAAAAGAGAACAAAAAAGGAGGGGGGGGGGAACAAAGGAGGGCATGTGTGCCCCAGGAGAGGGAGAACAATGTAAACCTCAGTAAGTAAAACCTTGAAAAACAAGAGAACAGTTCTCTGGTCTGACCACTTAGGCCATTACATGCTTGTTAACTTGAGCAGCTCCTGCCATTTATCCAGAACTGTTCTGGCTTCCACCTGGTGGCTGCTATGAGGAGGATAGCAATGAGAGCTGGGGAGACCAGCTCCTAAGTGGCACAACAGTAGTGGGCTGGATGGGACAGTTATTTGTCCATCATTTAGTAATGTCTGCTTTATTCACTAACTAATGGCCCGTACACATGACCCGAAGACCGTACGCCTTTTTTCGCTTAATAGTCGCAAATAGAAATTGAATAGGTAACTAAAGTCATCAAACTTCTGGTACAACAGAATAAAAAAAAAAAAAAAAAAAAAAAAAAAAAATCGGAAGTAATGTCATGTGTTGTAATGTATTTGTATTTTCAGACAACTATACTAACTAAACGAAAATCGTACGATCTGGTATCATACGAGGAAAATTTTCCTGCTTGTCCGATCGAATAATATCGGATGAACTGTTGTGATCGGCTCTCGAAAGTAGTGTACACACGATCCGAAAATCGTACGATTCTTGCTCGGATGACAGTTTTCGTCAGGATATTCGGATTGTGTGTACGGGCCATTAGTCTACTGATGCCCAAAAAGCTATAGAACAATGTTTCCACTTTTCTTAATAGTATCAAACCAGACTATTAACTAATGACCCTCCAATTGATCTTTCACCCTCATCTAAACTATATTTTATGAGCTATTGACTAATCCCCTTCTCCAATTACTTGATAACAGACCACCTCCATCCACTCAACACTCACTGCTTAGTGTCCACTACTAGACTTAGTACTGTTTGAGATTTAGTTAGTGTTACCATCAGAAAGACTGTTATTCTGCCATCATTATATTGGCCAAATGGTGCAGCCACTTGTTAACTGTATTCTCATGCCAAAAATAAAAACTTAAAGTATTTATATTCAAGAAATAAAACCTACTATTATACAAAACTCTGGTTCGGCCACATCTTGAATATGAAGTCAAGTTTTGGCATCTCATTTTCAGGAAGGATGTCCTTGACCTGGAAAGAATCTTTGAGAAGGACAACAACACGAATAAGGGGGCTGGAGGGGCTCAATATAAAAACACACACAGAGGTTGATTTCCTAAAACTGAAGTAAAATCTGGTGCAGCTCTGCATAGAAACCAATCAGCTTTCAGGTTTTATTGTCAAAGCTTAATTGAACAAGCTGAAGTTAGAAGCTGGTTGGCTACCATGCACAGCTGCAGCAGATTTTGCACTCTCCAGTTTTAGTAAATCAACCCCACATGTTGAACTGGGTGGCCTAGTGTCTTTATTTAACCTGTAAATGGGATAATGAGGGAATAACACACACCTGGCCATGGAACAGCTGAGCAGCCAATTGTCCCATTACTTTTGGTCCCTTAAAAAGTGGGAGGCACATATACAAACTGTTGTAATTCCTACACCGTTCACCTAATTTGGATGTAAATACCCTCAAATTAAAGCTGAAAGTCTGCAGTTAAAGCACATCTTGTACATTTCATTTCAAATCCATTGTGGTGATGTATAGAGCCAAAAAGATTAGAATTGTGTCAATGTCTCAATATTTATGGACCTGACTAAGTAAAAAAAATAATATAGTGCAGGAATATGCAATTATCGGACCTCCAGCTGTTGCAGAACTACAAGTCCCCTGAGGCATAGCAAGACTGACAGCCACAAGCATGACACCCAGAAGCATGATGGGACTTGTAGTTTTGCAACAGTTGGAGGTCCGCTAATTACATATCCCTGATATAGTGGAATCAGGCCCTTCTTGCATCTGTGGTGATCCCTCTAGTGACGCGCCTAAAAATTCTGTTTGTTCCTCTTGCTGTCTGGTCCCACTTACCTCATTTTGTAAGCACTTGACATAAGCACCCCATTGCTTTTTTGTCTGTAGTTCTGACCAATACTGTACCCACAATATTGTACAAAATGCAATAATTTTAATTTATAAACTCAACTGCAGTTTGCACTGCTTTGACCACTCTTACAGCAATGCTATGTTCGATGTTACAAACAGGTTAAACAGAACAGGACTTACCTTGTGGTACACTACTAGGAACTAGGGTTTATTACCAATGATCCAAATTTATAACCACACGAAATGCATCCTTTAGGTAACTAAACCCAAGGGTAAAGTTCACATTTGCACCCTTGTTTGATTTTCTTAAATATATCCTGCCAGTACCACACTCCCCGCCCTATGGTGAGAGTGCTTACTGTGTCTATGGAGAAAAAGCAGTGCTGTCACTCTAGAACAGGAGGCACGTTAGGTCTACTGAACATCTCTCCTCATCTCATAGGAGTGATGTTCTGTAGTCCACAATAACTGGGAGTCAGGAACTCAGTGTAATTTTGGCAAGGTCAAAATATATTTTCGTGCTTACTGAGCAGTAATTAAACACTTACAAATGTTTTTAACAAACCAAAAGGGGTGCAAACAAGAAGTTAATGGTTACAGTTCACATACACTTGAAACATTTCAACAGTGGGGTTAATGTACTAAAGGCAAATAAGCCAAGGGAATTTGCCCCAGAGCTTAGTGAAGGTTGTGAAGTTTTACTTTGCACAGAATACCCAAGCACATGCAAGGAACATAAAAAGAAAATCATTTTTGTTTGCACCTGATTGGATGATGGAAGTCAGCAGAACTCCACCCCATTCACTAAGCTCTAGGGCTAATTCTCTTTCAAAAAGCAACCGTCCCTGCAATTTGCCTTTAGAGTAAATGCTAGAGAACACCAGGGGAAATTAGCAAAATACCAATACATGTAACCAATGGTCACATTTGTTTACTAAATCCCTCTAGCATTCTCTAGAATTGTCACTTGGTATCTCATTACAAAGACGTATGTATGGCTACAATTCTTAGAAAGTACCTATTGGGATCACTCCATTGTTACAGTTTAGCTTTGTTTTTCCCGGAATCAAAAGCACTGCTGACTTCTAGGACACGTTTGCTTTTTATTCACCTTAAAGTGATTATTTAAAAACAATAAAACAGGAAGGTTAACAAACATGTCATACTTACCTCCACTGTGCAGTTATTTTTGCACAGAGTGGCCCCAATTATCCTCTTTTGGGGTCCCTCGGCGGCGCTTGCGGCTCCTCCCCGCATAAGATAACTCCCTAGGAGAAGCGCTCTCCCAGGAAGAGGGGGGGTTGTTACCGTGCATCCATAGACATGAATGCCGGCCTTGGCCCCGCCCCCCGCGTCATTAGATTTGACTGACTGCAGTGGGAGCCAATGGCTGCGCTGCTATCAATCTATACAATCAAGAAGCGGGACCCCATGCAGAGGGAGAGCGCGTCTCCGCCGAGGGCATTACAGGGCTCAGGTAAGTAAAATGGGGGGCTGGAGGGCCAGTCACTGCCAGAAGTTTTTTCACCTTAATGCATAGGATGCATTAAGGTGAAAAAACATGCAGGTTTACTACCCCTTTAACCTTTTATAAAGTCCAAAAGTTAAATTTTATAAATGTGTCTGGTGCTTTCCTTACCAAACCCCAATCCACAAGAGACAAGTGTTTACTCCCTGGAAAGCTACCTTAACCGCTTTCGGACTGCCCACCGCACATATGCTGTGGCAGGGTAGTCTGGCTGCGGGAAACAAAGTACCTGTGTGTAATCTCTGGGTCTTGGGCATGCGCGCCGCCGGAGACCCAGTCCCACTGTGACTGGATACAGCGGGAGCCAATCAGCGCATCCAGCGGGCGTCGGGAACCGCCGATCGTTCGCTGAAAAGACAGTACGGTCTGCCTATGTAGACAAGGCCGACCACCGTTCTGTCAGACAGGAAGAGAGAGATTGTGTTCCTGCTAATCCCTCTTCCTCAAGTCAGTCCATCCCCCACACAGTTAGAAAGAATTCCCTAGGAGCACATTTAATCCTTTGAGTGCCCCGATGTTAACCCCTTCCCTGCCAGTGTCATTTATACATTACATTTTTTCTTTTTTAGCACCGATCACTGTATTAGTGTCACTGGTGAACAAAAAGTACCAGTGTCCAATTTGTCTGCCGCAATGTCGCAGTCCCGCTAAAAATTTCTAATCACCGCCATTACTAGTAAAAATAAAAAAGCCATAAAAATATCCCACAGTTTGTAGACGCGATAACTTTTGCGCAAACCAATCAATATATGCTAATTGGGATTTTCTTTTACCAAAAGTATGTAGCAGAATACATATTGGCCTAAATTGATGATGAAATTAGATTTTTTTTTTACATATTTTTAATTGTATATGCATTATATCAGAAAGTACGTTTTTTTTCTAAGTGTCGCCTTTTTTTGTGTTTATAGCGCAAAAAATAAAAAACTGCAGAGGTGATCAAATACCACCAAAAGAAAGCTCTATTTATAGGGGAAAAAAAAGGGACATCAATTTTGTTTGGGTACAGCATTGCACGACCGTGCAATTGTCAGTTAAATTAACGCAGTGCCGTATCGCAAAAAATGGCCTGGTCATTAAGGGGGTAAAACCTTCCGGGGGTGAAGTGGTTAACCAGGATTTTTTTTTTTTTTTTTTTTTACCGGAACACAGAACCCAACACCCCACACCTCCTCCCTACCTTTATATTGCTGTCTGTCTCCCAAAATACTCCTTACTTCCTATATATGAGAGGAAATGAGGGCCATACTAGGGCAAAGAAAGTGAGAGATGATCTCCCACTTCCTGCCTGATTGACAGGTGTCAGAACAGAAAGTGAAGCAAAACCCCTCAAAAGTGTGACACACAGCAATAAAAAGGTTTTTAGAAGTATGCAGAAAGTTAGAGACCTCTGGACATAATGTAAATGCTGCATGTGTCTCCATAAGGAAGATCTCCCTTCCCCACTTCTTCCCAGGTAACCTGTCAAAACATAAAAAGAAGGGACACCAACAGTATACTGTACAACACATGCCAAGTTCTAACCCTTAATGTTACATAAAGTTGGCCTTTAAAGTTATCTTTAGGCACAAAAACAAAAAGCGCACACATTCAGTTCAAAAAGGTTATTCACACTATTAAGGATTATTGAGGATGTGTATAAAGCACATCCACACTTGTATTTAAAAGTCTTTTTATACACAATATGAACAGAAATCTTGTATCTACAAAGTTTTCCCACAGTGGGTCACATGCTAACTTAGTAGATAAATTAAGAGAATTGATATAAACATGCTACATATTAAATGAGCAGCCAAAAAGAGAAAAGCAAAGCCAGCGCATAAACAGTTTAAAAATTCATATTGTTTTATCTGAAGTTTTATTCATAAATGCAAATAAGTTAGAATGTGCTTTCAGTAAATGGAATATGTCTTATTAAGGTGAAGGCAATCCTAGGTCCATTGTAAGTCTTAAATGGTGTAAACATTTTCAGCAAGACAAATGGAGTGAAGCTTTTGGTATTAAATAAAAAAAAACTGCAAGTCCATGTGATTGTTATAAAAAATGCTCCTATCCAACTAGATCAAAAACTACCAATAACTGGGAGTTTTTTTTAACATAGTACGGTACTTTCACTTTGCAACAATATTGTTAGTGAAAATATTAGCATGTTCTTAATATGGCAGGGTTACAAGCCTTGAAAAAAGTGTTTTCCCTATAATCATTGTCTACATTTATTGTAATAAGACTGTAAGCCACACAAAGTGGAGGAGAGAGGAATACTTTTCACAACATGCAATATAAAGATATCATTCAATTTAGTGTTACATTAACATAAAGAAGCATTTTTCAGTAGACCTATAATTTTCTGAAATAAAAGAGTTACTAATGACACTTACAAATTATTTGGTATTTCCATAGCTATGCATAACACGCAAAATAAAATGTAAAGACACTTAGAAATATTTCAGCAAACCAGCTAATCAGATTCTAAGTGTTAGAAGAGAATAGATTTTCTCTTAGGATTAGAACATTTCATTTAAAAGGGAGACGAGCATCATGGAAATCTCCCATTTGTTTGTCATACTGCAGATAGGTACTATGCAGAGAAAAAACTCGTTCTGCTGTCAGATACAGTCCTCACAGAAATACTTTTGCCTGGCTACCATAACACATTTATATTTAATTTTAAACCACAGAAGGCACTACGTCAATTTTCACCAGCAAGTAGCACTGAACATAAAAGATTAGAATTACAACTTTTCATTTTGGTAAACCATGGGAGTTAAGAGATGAGAGGGAGAAACTTTCTAGGTCAATAAACAGAATGGACAAATCCAGAGATTTACATAAAAGTTAGGATTACAGCCAAGTTGATATGGATTGAGCAAAGATTTTTTTTTGCCTGAAACTCTGTGGAGGATATTTCCCCACTTCTGCGCATCACAGTTCTCAAGAGCACATCTTTCAGATGAACTTTGTTTACCTTCTATAGAATGCATTCTCCATAAATGCCTTTAGAGAATCCACTGAGGAACCAAAAATATCCACCAGTCCCTAGTGATATCTTCTAATACATAAAGAACTCCAGTGATGAAGGAAAACAAAGTCTGGTTCACAGCAATGCCTGGAGATCCATATGAGACAAAGTGACATCACATTAAGGGGACAGAGGCAGCAATATTAACCTGAAAATAACACTTTCACACGCTATTCAAACCGTAAAGTGGTTGTAAACCCTTACATATACCCAGTAAAGTGACTAGCCCCAGATGATACACAGGGATGAAACAAATCCTACATAAGTTGCCCCTGTTTATCTACAGCCATTTGTCCTGTATAGCCTTACACAACACACAGGTGAAAGGATTTTTCTCAGCACAGGCTCAGAGAAACAGAGCTGAGGGTATGTGCTGTGTGCTGGAGAGGGGGGAGCAGGCATCTCCTGGGAGGCTGTAGTGTTTAATCTATTAGGAGTGAGTCATGCAGATATAGAGAGGAACCACACTTGATGCTTAGGATTTAAGTTAGTACACACTATAGTGGATGTGCTTTGTTAATTTTTCATGTCTGAGGTGTACCATCACTTTAAGTGTTGGATTCACTTGAGGCAAGTGCATTTGATTTTGTGAATGTCACTTATTGCTCTTCCACATGAACCATGCTCTAAAGTAGGTTTACTGGCCCTTACAAATTGACATGTGATAGATAGCCATGGCTTTGAAAGAACTCCTTCAATCACTTTAACTTTTTACTCAGGAGACATGTACAAAGGTGACCAATTCTCAAGAAATCAGTGTGCCGAGTACAAGCATTTACATGCTACAACATAAGTCATTATTTATCAAAAAGATATTGTGATTTCTTGGAAATATAATAGACATTTGCTCAAACATACTTTTATGTGCATCTAGAAACAGGAGGAGGGTTGGCTCAGCAATGGTCTCATGAGTATTTGGAGAGAAACTTCACAGCCCCTTTGCTTTTCTTTATCCCCTTTAATGCAGTATTGTCTTCATAAAAACATACTTGCCCAGAAATCTAGTGCTATCCTGCTGTTATCTGCTGCCAAAAGCCACACCCTGCAACTCAATCTATCCTTCCTACTTCATCAGGAAATATCTGTTTCTTAGAGGTGGTTGCATCAGGTCCCCAATGACATTGCCAGGTCCACCCTCCAATCACTGTGTGTCCCTGCTCCAGTAGCCTCCTTTGGATATGGCAGGGAGAGCAGAACTCATCCATCTCACCTAGGCAAGAATGGAGGATTGGGGGAGGGGGTTCAACTTGTTTGTGTTTTGCTGAAGAGTGGAAAAATACATTTTGGGACTGAAGGTGGTCTGCTTTTAAGAAGCTAAAACAGATAAAGACAGCCAATGCGTGGAGGGGAGAAAAAAAAAGGACATAGAACACAAAGCTTTGAATGGTGCAGTAATGTATAAGTGTTAAAAAGTACATGAACAGGTGGCACTGCAAATGATGCACTGGCTAATGCAGCTGGCCACTGATAAAAAAAGTTGTGTGTTTGACTGCAAACTTGCTGGACAATATTCTACAAATATCTGCCTCATGATACAAATATGTGCACACTGAAAAGGTCCCTAGATTAGCCATGAATGAGTTTATATATACAGGAAACTGGTATCACTAGATTCAGATTAAATAGAAGGAAAGTACAACTAGTTTATAGCATGGAGCAATATCCGCCGCATGTTCCTCCTCGGCCTCCAGCTTCATCGGACAATCTGACGCCTTTGTTATGGGACTCGCTTTCCCAAAGTCCAGGAGTTTGTATAATCTTTTCAACAAGTTCTTCGAAGGCACACTGTACACCATCTCTGGTTTTTGCACTGGCCTCTAAAACAAAAGAGACAAAACAATTGTTAGGGCTGAAAACACCAATAGGTTGTTCCACCTTCATACTGCAAAGTGATCAGTCTATAAAGCAGTTACATACCATATAAAACAATCCGAAAACAATCTGAGGCAATAAAGCCAAATGGCTAATTGACAATGTTAAATATTTTCAGGTGAAAATCTTTTCATTATGTTGACTTTATCAGGCGTAGAGCTGACTTTGTACTAAATCTGCACACAAGTGGAAGGCAAAAGACAGGTTCCCGAAGCCGAAAAAAAGCTGCTTTCAATAATCAAAAGAAAACACATTAGATATCGTTAAAATTTACAGCTACAGTTTCTGGGGGTCAGCATTGTGATTCTTGGCATAGGGCGGAACACATTTGGCATCAAACATGAAACCATGAAAAATGGGTGCTGGACCTGGAGGTTAAGAGCCTGACCTAAAGAATTCGGAATAGGTATGAGAAAGGTGTTTTGCTTTGGCTGGCGTAAGAGTCTTGTTTCTGGTAACTCAGTCATACGATGAATGATGGGGTTTAACAATAAAGTAAGCTAAGGAATTACAAATAGCAGCCGATACTGTGCCAAATCACAGACTGTATGTAGGCCAAAAAAAAAGAAGAGTACAAACAAAGCGGAAAATTATAGGAGATGTTTAACAGCCCACCAAATGAACCTGAGGGAAGACAGACCAAGACAAACCACTGCATTATTTGCATGAAACGAATCCCAGCTACAGACCAAGATTGTGACCACTGCAACAACAAAGGAGTGAATCATACAAGAGATCTAAGAATCAGTCCTAACTCAGTGTGATGTCATGCCCAACTTTGGCCAGCATTGCCCCAGGAAAAAGGATATCAAAACACACAAGACTCAGGAAGTGAGTCTATTCTTGGAAAAAGTGAACTTACATTGTGTCAAAACCATTACACAAATAATGTCTTTAGGGAGCTGTAGGCACCAATACGAGTTATGTGCATGTTTCTCAAAGACAATCAATAACATACTGTCTTCTCCAGATGCGGTCCAACAAGACAGAAAAGATGATCAAATGAGGATGTAGAACATACAAAATTGCTGTGGGTAATTCAATTTTTTTAGTTTTCCATCATAAATTAAAAAAGGTTTTACAGTCTGGAGATCCCATTTGAAAAAGATCACAATAAATTTATTTTTAAGGCCCTTTTCCAGCTAAAGCACACATCTCTCCAGACTGTGACCAATAGGTTTTACCTTTAATGTGCACAGCCATCTGCAGGTAAAATCTGGAATTAAAGCACCAGTTTTGCAGGTTACCTGGACTGAGCCATAAACTTCTATTACATCCTGTGAGTTTGGTGCACTTTCTGAAAGCTCATAAAAACTCCTGAATGCAAGCATTTTGGTGTGTTTTCAGAAAGTGCACCACACCTCGCAAGATGTAATAGAGGTCTATGGCTCCATGCAGCTAAGCCATTGGTGCACTGCACGTGCAGTGCAGGTAAACCGCAGTGCATCAGTGTGAAAGCAGCCATAGGGGGCTCAGGACAGTAAGGAATCGTTAACGTTTGCGGTTTGGGTGTGGTAAAAGCCCATAGTTCATTGTGGCCCGCAACCGGTAACCAAATCACTTAAGTAGCCCTCGCTCTTCAAAAGGTTGAGCAGCCCTAATATATGTAAATAGTACTTAGGTTAGCTAAACTGACCCCTCCCACACCATACTATCCATTAGCAAAACCACCCGTCACAGTGATGGATGGAAAGGGAGGGGGCCTTGACCAGTGACCACAGGAGTTGGTCATAATTAGCTTTAATACATCAGAATGAACATGTAGCCATCCAGAGGTGTAAATGGATGTTTAGGAGATGTAATCAGCCCAAAGGCCCCCGAAATCTGTTGAGCAAAGTAAACAGACGCAAGCATGAAGTATATTGTTGCTCACAGTCGAACTGCAGAAAGGAGGGAATCTCTATCTTACTACACATATGCAAAAATAAATATTATTTACATTGGACAGAAGATCGTCTTATGTTACAGCTGTCATAAAGCTCATTAGTTCAAAGGAAGCATCAGCTTCTAAGCTGCTGAATTTTCAACTAGATCGTGTCATTTTAGTGCAGGTCTTTTAGGGCTGACAAAGGAATTTTAACAAGAACTATAACTTTTGCATTATGTTTTTTGTTTTTTCGATATTGCCATCATAAACAGAATTTTTTTAACTTTCTATAAGATCTGTTAAATGCAAATTCAATTTAAGACCCATGCTCTCTAATTATTGGACAAATATACAGGATGATTTGGATAACAACAAGCAAGCTGTTGGCCAGTTAAAGCCCCTCCAAATCTCATCATGCTTCAGTTTTGTATAAAAGCTTTGATAAGAGCAGATCAACCCAAAGGGGTGAAAGACATATCCCTTAGCAAAATTAGTATTTTGTTTCTCATTCAGTAAGGGACATAGGATTAAGAAATTCTTAGACAAATGGGACGTCCAAAGTTGTTCAACTAAGGGGTGGGCAACAGTAACAGGTACACAACAATACAGTTAAACTGAGGGCAGTCTGCAGCTCAAAGAACTGCCTGAATCTTATGCCTGAAGCTAGCATTAGATGAGGCCTGGACATCCACCTGGTAAAACTTGGTAAATGTTTGAACTGAAGACAAGGTGGAAACCATGCAAATCTGAGAAACTGTTTCTTGGTGCTGAAAAGCCCAAGAAGCACTTACTAACCTAGTAAAGTGCTCCTGGTCATGAAAGGTGGAACCTTGTCCTTAAAACTATAAGCTTATATTAGTGGTGGATCTGGAAGCTGGTCCCCCTTTGTAAAGGCTGTTCAGAATAACAATACAACAGTCAGTCTTTCAAGCGGTGGCTGAGAGGTAAAATGGAACAGGAAAAACTACTGTGAATATAAAAAGTCTACACACCCCTGTTAAAATGTCAGATTTCTGTGATGTAAAAAAAAAATTAGGCTAAGATAAATTATTTCAGAACTTTTTCCACCTTTTTCCACCTATAAACTCAGTTGAACAACAAACTGAACCTTTTAGTTGAGTAAAAAGTAAAGTAAAAATAAATAAATAAAATATGGTTGCATAAGTGTGCACACCCTTAAATTAAAACTTTGTTGAAGCACCTTTTTATTTTATTACAGCACTTTTTGGGTATGAGTATCAGCATGGCACATCTTGACTTGGCAATGTTTGCCCACTCTTTGCAAAAAACACTCCAAATCTGTCAGATTGTGAGGGCATCTCCTGTGCACAGCTCTCTTCAGATCACCCCACAGATTTTCAATCGGATTCAGGTCTGGGCTCTGGCTGGGCCATTCCAAAACTTTATTCTTCTTCTGATGAAGCCATTCCTTTGTTGATTTGGACGTATGCTTTGGGTCGATGTCATGCTGAGAGATGAAGTTCCTCTTCATGTTTAGCTTTCTGGCAGAAGCCTGAAGGTCTTGTGCCAATATTGACTAGTATTTGGATCTGACCATAATTCCCTCTACCTTGACTAAGGCCCCTGTTCCAGCTGAAGAAAAACAGCACCAAAAGCATGATGCTGCCACCACCATGCGTCACTGTGGGTATGGTGTTCTTTTGCCAAACATATCTTTTGGAATTATGGCCAAAAAGTTCAACCTTGGTTCAGAGGCATCAGACCACATTTTCCCACATGCTTTTGGGAGACTTAAGATGTGTTTTTGCAAAATTTAGCCAGGCCTGGATGTTTTTCTTCATAAGAAAGGGCTTCCGTCTTGCCACTCTACCCCATAGCCCAGGCATATGAAGAATAGGGGAGATTGTTGTCACATGTACCACATAGCCAGTACTTGCCAGACCAGATTCCTGCAGCTCCTTTAATGTTGCTGTAGACCTCTTGGCAGCCTCCCTGACCAGTTTTCATCTTATCTTTTCATCAATTTTGGAGGGACGTCCAGTTCTTGGTAACGTCACTGTTGTGCCATATTTTCTCCACTTGATGATGACTGTCTTCATTGTGTTCCATGGTATATCTAATGCCTAGTAAATTCTTTTGTACCCTCCTCCTGACCGATACCTTTTAACAATGAGATCCCTCTGATGCTTTAGAAGCCCTCTGCGGACCATGGCTTTTGCTGTAGGATTTGACTAAGAAAATGTCAGGAAAGACCTACTAAAACAGCTGAACTTTATTTGGGGTTAATCAGAGGCACTTTAAAATGATGGCAGGGGTGTACTGACTCCTATTTAACATGAGTTTGAATGTGATTGCTTAAAGTGGAAGACAGTACAAAATCTAAAATCCCTGCATCTATATACACCAGGGATCTAACACTAACCTCTCTATCCCTGTAAGGAAAAAACGAGTATACATACATACCTTTCTGGAAGCCGATCTGACCCGCTCCAACCAGATCCCAAGCTGAGCTGTCAGCCATGGCTTCTCTGTGTAGGCGGGTGCAGAGGAGACGGAGGACAACGGAAGCCCCATAGTAACTCTATGGGTGGCGTCACTTCCCATTCATTTCATAGCCGTTGTCGTCCATGGTCTCTGCAGAGCTTCCAGCGCTGGAGATCGGGTCAAATCAGCTTCCAAAAAGGTATGTATAATCATCTTTTCTTTACAGGGATAGAGAGGTTAGATCCCTGGTTTCTAGAGATGCAGAAATTTTAGATTTTGCATTGACTTCCACTTTAATTCTGAACACAGCTACAGTGGGGATCGAAAGTTTGGGCACCCCAGGTAAAAATGTGTATTAATGTGCATAACGAAGCCAAGGAAAGATGGAAAAATCTCCAAATGGCATCAAATTACAGATTAGACATTCTTATAATATGTTGCACCACATGCCTAGGTGAGCACCTAGTGCATGATCTAGCAGTGCCCAAACCAACATTACAGGCCAGTCCCGAAGGCTCAACAGAGAAGTCAACCAATCCGGAAAGCAGCTAAGTGGGAAGTCGTAGCAGCTTAGAATTTTGAAAGAAGTGTCTTGAAGAAAAAAAAAAATTAAAGAAAAACTTTGTCTTCTCTCTGTTCTGAAAGTAGTATCTATACACTTACAATCAAAAAGAAAAAATGCTTGCAAGGACTGAGAGGGGTTATATTGGGGCTATTCTTACAGCTTTGTCAGTGTTCTGTAACCTGAAGGCAGCATGTAACCCAATCACCCAAGACTAGGTTTCTGTAATTTACGATAAAGAATATTATTTTCCATGAAAAAAATATGAAAGATGAACATTTCTAAATGCTTTGCATTTAAAAGAAGAGCAGCGAAGCAATAAGTGCACAAGCACATGTGTGCCATTTAGCAGATCAATCACAATACTAAAATTGTTACCAATCATTTACTACACAGACAGTACTTATGGCTCCCTATGGTGTGAGCTACACCAAGTAGAATGTGGAAGTGATTAATCACACACACACACACACACACACACACACACACACTTGCAGTATTGTGAATGATAAAAAGTTTTAACATGCAACCTGTGCATCTGGTACCAAAAGGAGCCATTTGTTCCATCTGTGTGGTGATCAACTGTTACTATAAGGTTTCACTTACACCACTGTGCTTGCAAATGTTACATGCAGTGATGTACTGCGTTGCCATTCATTGTAAATGACAGCTCAAGGTACCTCCAAAATATGCGCCCTGCAATGGAAAAACGCAGCATGGCACAACACATGGTATCTTGTCTATTGAGCTGTGATAGAATGTAACTCGTGTGCCCCTATGAGGCCGGTATTACAATTGTCAAACTTGAGTTTATGTGTTTTTAGGGGACATTTCTAAATGCATATAAATAAATGTAAGGATTTTTCAATAGTGCCATTCACACTGTGCAATTGCCTGTGTTCATTTTAGCTTTGTTTAGAAAAATAGAACTCTGCACGTCTAGGATCTGATTGCACACCTAAACATGCTAAACATGAGCAAACGCATAAAATGCAACTGTGTCAAACATGACTAAATCTGCCTTAGGTCTCATGATCACGGGGTGTTTAGGACAGCAGCCTGTAAAACTCTATGAGAGGCTGAAAGCTGCTATGGTTAGGAGTAGGGGTGCCTGTAAAAGCAAGTAGTCCGAGTTACGGGCATTCACCCCTGGCCGCATACTGCCCTAAACGTTAGAAACCAACAGGCATAACTGACAAGTGTGTTAAGGATTTACACAGTTTCTTACCTATAAACAACATTGAGTGTTTTCGTGCAAACTTGAGGCCTTCGTTTCGGTCTACTTCTCGGTTGTCCTATAAGAAAACAATGAAAAATTATCGAAAAATCAAACAAAACAAAAACCAAAAACACAAACACACACGTTCTGACCAGTTTAACTCCTTGGCGCTAAGCACACACAATAATGTGGCCTCTCAGTGGCTGGGCCTTGGTGCCGAGCGGCCACATATTTGGGTGCAATAGCGGCAATAGAGCAGTGTTGCGAGCGCGCGCCCTGCACGCTCCAGGCACAGTTAACGGTGGCTAACTGAATGCTCCCATTCGCATTTTGCGATCAGCTTTCTAATCATGTGACCGCTGTGACAGCAAATCATGGCAGTCACATGACGATAAGCCCCGCCCCTCCCGGCATTCTAAACCCCTTAAAGGGCCGGCATGCGCCGGCTCTAAGGGGTTAAAACAGTCTTAGTTTTAAAAACGGTCACACACAGAACTAAAACTAAATATTTGTATAATTTTTGGTTATTATTTGGTAATCTTTATTTTAGAATCATCTACCTTCTCTTTAACCACTTCAATACCAGGCACTTTCGGCCATTCCTGCCCAGGACAATTTTCAGCTTTCAGCGCTGTCATGCAACACTGTATCCAAACTAAATTTTTATCATTTTCTTCCCACAAATAGAGCTTTTTTTTGGAATTTGATCACCTCTGGGGTTTTTATTTTTTGCTAAACAAATTAAAAAAGACCAACATTTTTGAAAAAAAAATATATACATATTTTCTTAGTTTTGTCATAAAATTTAATTTTCCCCTTCACCGACGGGCACTCATGAGGCGGCACTGATTTGTTGGCACAGATATGTAGAATTGATGGGCAATGATAGGCGGCAGTGATATGCAGCACTGATGGGCACCAATAGGCGGCACTAATATGCAGCACTGACAGACAGCACTGATAGGCGGCTGTGATGGGCACTGACAGGTGGCACTGATGATGAGGTACTGAGAGATTACTGACAGGTGTTACTGCTGGGCACTGTGGTGAGCACTGGCACACTTTATTGTTGGGACACTGCTGGGCACTGATTTACAGGTTATTTGCACACCTGAGGGGGCTGTGCTGATACAGGGAGAGCCGCTAATCGGCTCTCCCTGTCAGCGCAAACCCAGAAATGCCTGGTTTACGCGATGATCAGCTGTGATTGGTCACAGCTGATCACGTGGTAAGACGCCTCTGTCAGAGGCGTCTTATCACGATCGGAGATGCGGTGTGTCAGAGTGACTGCTGGACGTAATATGACGCCCAAGTCAGGATAACAGAACCACTTCCCGGCTGTCATTCTGCATACGGCGGGCGGGAAGTGGTCAATATGGTCTTACATCTGAAAAATTGTAGACCTTGATGCCAATACAATCTTGTAACATCTCTGTTGGATAATTATACATAAATACAATTATCAGTCTGGCAAGGCTTCCAAGAAATTCAATAATTACAAATATACTGCATGGATCTACGCAAACTTCATGCACAGTTTTAAACTGGAACTCACACAGACTATATTTGCTCCCTACTTCCTGAGTGGGAGGGTCTGTTAGTCACATGATCATTCCAAAAGTGTAAAAATAAATGGAAAAAAAAAAAAAAAAAATACAAAAAAAAGGATAAAAAGTGAGCCCAACACAAATTTTCCGCTTATGCATTTTTTTTCATGTTCTCACTAAGAATTGTCCAGATTACGTTTAACCACTTTAATACTGGGCACTTTCACCTCTTTCCTGCACAGGCCAATTTTCAGCTTTCAGCGCTGTCGTACTTTGCGTGGTCATGCTACACTGTACCCAAATTAAAAAATGTTGCTTTTATTTTAAACCGATAGAGCTTTCTTTTAGTGATATTTAATCACCACTGGGGTTTTTATTTTTTGCTAAACAAATGTAAAAAGACCGAAAGTTTTGAAAAAAATAAATTTTTTTAAAAAAAAGTCTTAGTTTCCATTATAAAATGTAGCAGTAATTTTCCTTCTTCACTGATGTGCGCTAATGAGGCAGCACGGAGAATCGCGGCACTGATAATCAGTGTAAACTATGTGCTGACAGACTTGCCAGTTAATGGCTCTCCTTTCCTCCCACGCTGTGGGAGGAAAGGCCTAATGATAAACGGCAAGTCTGTTTACATGTGATCAGCTGTGATTGGACACAGCTGATAACATGGTAAAGGGCCACTGTGATAGGGTCAAGGGCCAGATCAGCTGTGTCTGAAGAACACAGAGGTCACAGAGCGCACCCTATGTGCACCGCAGGAAGCACGCAGGGGCAGGGTTTTTAGGACGTCCATGGACACCCTTCCAGAACTGAACAGCTGTGCTGTAGCCGTCCTTTTGCTATAGCGCGGTCCGGAAGAGGTTAATAGTACACTCCAATATGCAGTGTTAATTAACCTACCTCTGTGCTGTTCTTTACCGGATATTACAGAAAAAGAATTTGCCCATTCCAAATGGTGACCCCCATTTACTACTATTGCAGTGACTAATTCCATTCATAAAACAGAGACAGGAATTAGAGAGAACTGTCCCCAGTACCTGAAATTGTCAGATAATGGGCCAACACCAACATATTACTACCATTTTCATACATAAAGAAAAAACAAAGCAGCTGAGTATGTCATTAAACAGTTAGCTGTGACTTACTTTGTCTATCTTGTTTCCAACTAACATTTTTACTATGTCATTTCTTGTGCAATATGTCTCCAGCTCATTTAACCAGTTGTCCAGTCTTACGAATGTGTCCCTTCTCGTAACATCATAAACTGAAGAGATAAACAGAAGAAGAACATGGTGACTTTTAGAAGGAAAAATACAAAGGCTGGCACTGACCTTATACATACTGACCACAAATGCCACTCGTGTACCAATAAACTAAATCCAGCAAAAATGTTTTGATAAAACCGGGAAAGTTAGAGTCTCGGTTTTTACTACCACTTATGGCTCTGCTGGGGAAAATTTTCCTTGATTTCTTGTCAGGGCAGAAGGTGATAGGAAATGTCTCCAACAGAAACATGGATAAAAAAAAATTAACACACACTGGCAGAGTGAAGAATGGTTAGAACTTGATAATGTTTTAATTGTTGTCCATGCCTTTCTGTCCCATAGGCAACTCCACACCTTTTTTGGTAACACAAAAGACAGGAAGTAAGGCAAAAGCTCCTAATGGAGGCACCAGAAGGAATAAAAATCGAATAGAAATGATTAAAGTGTCGTTAAACCCACATCATTAAAAATGGTCCGTACATGCTGTATTGCACTCAGTACCTATGAGATTCATTTTCTGTATTCTGCAAAAAACCTGGTTGCCCTGCTGTTCATTGTCTCCCCACCCCGTCTTGTGTCCCTGTTGCAGCCTAAGATTGTGTGGACCAGCTTTTGCCGCATCTACTAAGCTTGCTCCAGTTTCAGTCATCTTCTAAGCAGTTCATTACATCCTTTTTATTATCTGAGCAACCCATGTGACTATAGAGTCACACATGTGGGCATCTACACTCCAGATAAATGACAGCCCACTCTCTCCCTGCCTCCTCCATGTCCACTAAAGAGCTAAACACAATGGGGGTGGGATATTACATGCCGATTGATGGAGGCTTCACCTCCCTGTAATTCTAAGACTATACAAAACAATAGATACAGGCTGGAGGGGGTCATGAAACAGGCTGTGATTGGCAGAACCTCCCCCTAGATACAAAAATAAAGATTTTAGTTCAAATACACATTTGTATGAGGATTTAAAATATTTGGTATTAATTGTGTATTTTTATTTTTTAGTTTTTTTAACATATGACCGACAGAGGACCAGAAGCTTCCCCTGCTGATTTTTCCCTGCAGATGGATGGAGAACGAGCTGGGTAACATGACAGCTGTATATTGATTATGAAAAAGGCTACTTAGAAGTTTATTTTTTAAAACAACACAACTACAGTGCCATCATCCATATACATAGAGAGAAGGGATAATGTAACTTTTTCATGCAACTTTTCCTTATTCTATTCGGGGGGTGGGGGTGAGGACTCTAAATGGGAAAAGCAGCAGTGTCTAATTAAATAGATATGAACAAAAAGAAAATACTGAAACGTGCAAGTGCATCATTTCTTGCAAGCCGTGTTATCCTACAGCAGGGCTCACCAAACTATGGCCCTCCAGTTGTTCAGGAACTACAATTTCCATCATGCCTAGCCACGTCTGTGAATGTCAGAGTTTTACAATGCCTCATGGGATGTGTAGTTCCGCAACAGCTGGAGGGCCGTAGTTTGAAGATTCCTGTCCTATAGGATCCCAACTTTCCCACTGTGTCCCAAGTATTTCAAACTCAGCAGACAGATCCGTTCATATACCAACGACTACTCTTTTCTCTCCAAGCTTTTCCTATATAGATTTTTCATAAATACCTTTCTTTGTATTCTCTTTGGTGTTAAATCTACTCAGCATTAAAGCACTTTCTAAAATTAATCACTTGCTGTTCTACAATTAACTTAAACACCCCTATAGGAATCGATTTATGACAAAAGGCATGTTCTTCACTAGTGGTATATATAGTATGTGTTGTATCTCCAACAAAACTCAGGATATGCAGGACGCTGTCAATAACGCACAGATACTGCCAATATTAATAAATACACACACACACACACACACACACACACACACACACACACACACACACACACACACTACTTGTCCATCATTTGATGCTCTCAAGGGGAACAGAATATGTCAGAGCTAAAAAGCACCAAAATAAATATAATACTTATTTTAAATCCAGAATATCCAATCCCATTCTTAAACATCTCCTGGCGAGGCAGGCACAAAGTACTAACGACCAGCCTGATGACAGGCTAGTTGTGAGCACCTCTAAAAAGAAAAAACAGACATAAAAAAAAAAAAAGGGGGAGCATAAAAAAGTAAGATTAAAAAAAGGAGAGAAGGGGAACTACTCAAATAGCACTGTATTTCAATCCACATGCTCCAAGTTAAATCTAATTTCATGCATTTAAGGGATTGTACAATATTTATTTTTTTATTTTTAAGTTTCTGCTTTATATTCACTTTAAAGGGGTTGTAAACCCTCATGTTTTTTCACCTTAATGCATCTTGTGCATTAAGGTAAAAAAAAAAAAAAAAAATAAAACACTTGGCAGTCACCGGCCCCCCAGTTTTACTTACCTGAGCCCCTTCATCTCCTCGGCGGAGATGTGCTGTCCCCCTCTCCACAGGGTCCCGGCTTTTGAATGGATAGATTGATAGCAGCACAGCCATTGGCTCCCGTTGCTGTCAATCAAATACAATGACATGGGTGCTGAGGGGTGGGGCCGAGTCTGGCATCCATTTCTGTGGACGCAAATGCTGAACTTGGAAGCGCGCCCACAAGGTAACGCCCTCGGGAGAGCGATTCTCCTAGGGGGTCATCTGATGCAGAGAGGAGCCGCCGAGGGACGCCAGAAGAGGATGTTCGGGGGCAACACTGTGCAAAACGAGCTGAACAGTGGAGGTACGTATGACAAGTTTGCTATTTTAAAAAAAACGATCCTTTACAATCAATTTAAGGCAGAATTCTTAATGTGCCATCATAAAACAAAAACAAAAAAAAAAAAAAAAACAAAACACACACATTCTTTACCTAATATAACACCTTGTGCACCCCTGTAATAGCTAGGAGTTAGGGTTCGGAAACGTTCTTGTCCAGCAGTATCCTATAAAACAAAATAAAAAAGGTCAATTATATATCTTCAAAAAACATTTTAACAAGTGAGCTGTGTTTATATATTGTACCATACTACCATCTAGTGGACAAGCAGCATCACTATTTATTACATCGAACATGACAGTACAACCAATGAAAAGTCAAAGTAAGATGAGCAATAAGGAGCTATAAAATCCACCAACAAAAATACAGTAAAGTAGAAAACTGCCTTCTTGAAAACAAAAAGTGGGAAACATTTGTCAAGCAAATTAGCAACACAATTTGGGGGGTCTTCACTAAAACCAGTGCACACAGAATCTGGTGCAGCTATGCACCAATCAGCTTCTAACTGCAGCTTGTTCAATTATGCTTTGCTAGCAAAACCTGGAAGCTGCCTGGTTACTATGAACAGCTGCATCAGATTCTGTGCGCACCGGTTTTATTAAATCTCCCCCAATTAGTTGCAGGTCAGGCTGCGTCTCCTTTATCAAGTTTTTCTGGGCAGCCATATGTGACAGTTTGCAAAGTTGCGAGACAGATTTAAACATTAATTATGAAAGATGAGAGAGATTTTCACTCCGAATAGCTATTGGTCAGGGTTATGTCTCATTAGGGCACATTGTGATTTTAGAGCAAAGGAAAATTTACGGTTTGGACTGTAACCTTGCAATAATTCTGTCAACATGATTGATAAATGTGTTTTTTTTTTACTCTAAAATCATTCCTTTTACTAAAAGTGCACTGAAATTTCAGAGAAATTACAACCATTTCACAGCAATATTCATAACGGTCAGAACCCCTATAGATCTTCCATATCTTTTTCATACAAAACCCTGTGTCCTTTAGTTACCCACAGATTTCAATCTCCCCATCAGCCACTAGATTGGGGCTGTTCCTGCTACATCTTTGTGTGCACCCTGACCACAATTTTCTCATGCTTGATGTTAGGGCCATTAGAAGACAAGGACATAACTTGTAGACATTTTGGCAGAAGGGCAAACCTCTGAGCAATACCCATCTCCCAAGATAAAAACAAAAAGCATGCAGGAAATAAAATGAACTCCTTTGTCTGAATGAAGACTTTTCATGCATTGCACTAAAGAGACACAAGGGCAAAATGTGGTAACTCACGTCCATGTCCTACACCTGTGTAACGTTTCTCTACAGAAATACTTTATTGCACATTCAAGGTTCACAAAATGTCTTGTCTATACTTTAAAACCTTGTTAAAGTGAAGAATTAGGATTTCTATACCCCTAAAGTGTTAAATGATTAGACATTTTGAAAATGTATCTTACCACACTGTACAGAATGTACTACTGTACAGTGAGATTAGCAAGGGAAGTTTAAGGTTTCTAAAAGGATTTGAAGGCCAAGTCAAGCAAAGCGCTTTCCCTGAAGTTTATGTTGTACAGAAAACACTATCCAATTGTAAGTTAGTCTGCCCTGGGGGGAGGGATGCACGAGGTGTGCATATCAGATAAACATAGCAAACAAACCTGTAGTACAAGTACAACTAGAGCAACTTTAATAGTACACAATTAGAGAAACTAATCATTTTTAAAAAAAAACCTTGAGGCTGTTGCCGACTTCTCATTCCCTAAAAGCTAGCTGCCTAGTTATCATGAGTGGCATCCTCCGAACTCTTCCCTAGCCAAACTCGGACTTTGTTTTTACTCCAATGACACAGGGGCTTTTTCATGCTCTCCACATAGCTCATGTAACCTTAGAGGCCTTTGTGTAGGTCTTCTAAATCTGTGCAGTAATCAAGCATGATATGTTCTCCTCTGTTCAGGAGTTTCCTGTATAATGTAGAACAGCCATTGTTCTCTCTCCTTATGCAGGGTGACCGGTCTTGTAACCACCTCTCCATAACATTCTCTAGGTAGCCTGTAGTGGGTGGACCTGCTGAGTCCTACCCACAGCTCTGCTCTCTGAGACTATGTAGCACAGTGATGATGTCACCACTAATATTACAAGGTAATATGTAATTCTGCAAAGGCATTTGGTGTATACAAAGTGAATGTATATTCCTTGTGGCTATTGATGAACATTTACATTAACAACTTGCCGACCACTTAATGTATATGTATGTCATTTGGTAGGGGTGGTTATACCAGGATGATGCCTGCAGTGACAGGCATCATCCCAGTATTGTTTCATTTCAGACGACAATGGGCTTTTATGTAAAAGCAATCCTAGCGACTCATTAGCCGCTAGATTGCTGTTACAGGGAGCAGAAAGGCCCCCACCCCACCCCTGCCACCCTCTGGTGCCTTTCCCGATTCTCCCTTCCCACCAGAGAGCCTGGAACTGAAGCTAGCAGTTCTGCCAGCTTAGAGGTGATCAGAAACCGGATCTTCCCCAATCATCTCTATGGTATTAGAAACTGGAAGCGATGGGTATTCGGTCACTTCCAGTTTCCCCAGCATGTAAACAAGTCATTTTTAACTTGCAAAAAGTATCTTATTGCAAAACCCACTATATTCTTTTCTATGGTTCTGCCTAAAATATATAATGTTTGGGGGTTCTAAGTAACTTTTTTTTTTTTTTTTGGCTAGAAAAAGATTTTTACATGTAAGCAAAAAATGTCAGAACAGGCCTGGTCTTAAGGTGGTTTCTACTGCACATAGCAAATGCTTGGCTGCTGCAGATATCTATCACTACTGAGTAAGTAGAATACCTGCAATCCTGATGCATGCTGTGAAACCAGCCAGAAGAGCCAAAAGTGAGCAGTGGGGAGAGGAGCAGGTATATATCACACCTGGAAACATGCCAGCAATGGCAACCCCCATACTCTTCTCATGACAGGTGTATTTTAAGATGAAGAGGTGCATTTCTTCCTGCCCTTTGGTAAAGAAAGGCAGAATGTCAACCACTGCATTAAGGTAAAAAAACTTTCCAGTATCCACTCCAACCCTTCCCCCCTCAATAGAGTGGGGGCGGGCCCAAGGCATGCTGTGTGTTTCTATGGAGGGAGTGAGCGTACACGTCTGCTACCATAGCAAACGGATTGCAATGGGAGCAGACACAGAAGAGGAACAGCAAAGGAGTGCCGGGGGACCCGAGAAGGAGGAGGATTGGGGCCACTTTGTGCAATTCCATTGCACAGAGCAGATAAGTAGATCACATTTGCTATTTGAATAGAAAAAAAAAATTTGAGCCTTTACAAAATAACTTTAAGATATTGTTACAGCTTTTGTTGATTAGACAAACTGATTGGCCGAAATACGATTTTTCAGAACGAATGACGTTGGTTACCACCCCAAGACAGTCTGGGTGAGAACCCCTACATGTTCCACAGACCTAAATGAGCATGTTCATACAACAGTGGTTAACAGGAAAAATCATTTGGCAGTCGTATGGTGCCTGCACAGTTGGTCAGAGTACATAGGCACCTGAATTTGTGCATTCCCACAGCATTTTGCACGGCTTTGCAAATTCAGAATAAGTGCTTTTCCTCTACCCAATAAGGTCTTTCATACTTCCTGAGCAGAGGCAACTGAACCCGTGCAGTGACTATTATGCAATGTAAAGCGCACACTACCATTTTGTAAACATCATTACCCACATGTACATCAACATATCGTATTTGTTTTTTATTCACAATAAATATATGTAGTAATAAACTAAACAAATGATTCTCTGTAAATTGAGTAAGATAAAAACAGAGAACAAGTGTTAGACACCACCCAGTGTACTTGCTCTTCTTGTCCTCCCTCCACTGACATAAAACATGCAAACTGGGATAATCTGCTTACTTCCACTTTAACATCAGAAATAGATCAAACACTGACCTTTGCCCTAAAGAGGAAGTTCCGCTTTATGCCCTCCACCCACTCCTCTTCTGCTATTGGCACTTTTTGACAGGCACCTGCTCCCACTTCCGGTTGGATCACCCGCGGCGATCCACCAAAAGTTCACCCCCCTCCATATCCTTCTGGGACACAGAAGGCTGCGGGACCATTCACAAAGAGCAGCTCACACTTGCACAGTGGGAAGGGGACTGTGAAGCTGCACAGAATCCAAGTCAGCTTCCCACAGTAAAAATTTTGCCATTGCAGGAACCCAAAGACCGCTGAAGAAGCAGTTTGGATGAGCACAGCGCTTAGCAGCTACAGCATTTTTAGCTATTGACTTAATTTTTTTAATACAGGGCAAAGAATCGCTTTAACTGCACACGGGCCCTGGATCCTTAAAACATACCTCCCAACTTTTTGAGATGGGAATGAGGCACAACTATTTGCCAAAGTATGCAGGCATAGGACACACCCCCTGCCACGCCCCCTTAAAGCAGAATTCTAAAAAAACAAAAACAAGCTTAGTTAACCCACAAGTGCTTTTTTTTTTAACCACGATTATTCCTTTATACGGACTTTTGACATTTACAAATGCAGCAATTTAGAATTTCGATGAAAGGTTTAGCTCTGGGAAACACTTTTTTGAAAGATAAATAGTGCATTTTATATACAACTATATAGATCAGACCAAAATAAGGCACAAATGAGGAGGAAAGAGGGACATTGCTCCAAATCAGGGACAGTCCCTCAAAATCAGGGACAGTCCCTCAAAATCAAGGACAGTTGGGAGCCATGTTAAAACATATTCATGACTCATGAATATGTTAAAACATATTCATGACTCATGAATGCATACAGGAAGAAGATACATTCAGTTTATACGACACCTAGCCAAGACCACCTGTTGATTAGGAAATGTTAAGAGATGGGCCTTAGAAGGAATTCATAGAAATCTAAAGTATATCTTTTCACATACCATTAAACTTACGTTATGTGTACTTTGGCATATATTCCCTTTCCCCTTTTGCACTGAAAATTTATCTAATGCTGTTTGATGTCAAATATTTGCTCAAGGAGAAAAGACAAAACATCAGGTTCATGTTAAACTGATCTGGCCTACAAAAAGGTAACAAGTAGTGTGAAGTTCAGGCACTTTGTGGAACCTGTAAGACCCTTTGTTAGTCTGTAGACCTATCACTGTGTCCTTTGGATCCCATGCTCAGGCTGGACAACAGCTCCTCTACTGGAACCCCTGCATTCCTGTTCATTGTAGAAGTTGGGCCAACAAACATTGTTTCCGATTTGCACAATCAATTTAAAAGGTATTTTACACTTTCAAGTGTTTTTTTTTTGGTTTAACTAGGTATTAGTGTACTTATAATCCCTATACCGTTTGTTTGCCTTACCTTGTAAAGATGAACTCACATGTTGTAACTGCAGTTTGTTGTGTCAAGGTTGATCAATTCCCCTATGTCCATGCAGTAATTCACCTATCTTGTCCTTATTTACCAGCGGGATAAGCAACTTCTTGTCTCAGGTCACATGCATCCCCAGAAATTTCTCTCTGCTGCATCACAAATGTTTTATGAAACAATTACAACTTGTAGCAGAGAGCGGATGACACATCTGTGTCCGCTCAGTTTCTGCGGTGCAGAGACATACAGAGCTCACTCTGCTCTATGGGTGGCTGGGAGTAAAATGGACTCCGTTGTGCGATTACACCTGACTACCCTGCAATCTGATCTGCCTAAATGGAAGAGAACGATCCCTTTCCGTTTTTTTTTTTTTGCGAACTGGATCGGACCTGGAGGTAAGCAGGTGTAACCGGACACAGGTCCATTTACACACACCTGTCAATAGAAATGCATGGACCTTCCAATCAGGTCTGCCTGAACTACTGACAGGCAGACCTCAACAGATCACCCATGTGAAAGAGGCCTTAGACTACAGACAGAGGTCAAGCATTTACCTCTGCAGCGCCATGCCACATGTTTCTACACAGACATTTATAACACAGAAATGTGATGATTTACTCTGCTATAGACTCTGCGTACAGGCCAATAAATGACAGCATGAATTTACACAATCAATGTAAATCTTATGCAGGTGAAAAGCACAAGGAGCAGGTAGGAAGGTTTACAATTCATGTAAAGCTCTACATCCCTTCATAAATAATTTCCTTCGATTATGGAGTAAAGAAAGGGTGCATACTTTCCTAGGCAACATAGAGACAGAATACTTTGCTGTCTCTAAATGGCCATCAATCAGATCAAGCTTTCAATGTGCCAGTGATATTTTGCAAGTTGGAATGCGGTTGAGGCTTTGTGGCAACACACAGTCATTCTTATATAAAAGTGAAGATAACAAATGTGAAGTGTGGTAAAGCAGAATAAAACAGTTAAAAAATATCTTTATTAAATCTGGATTAAATGATCTGTAGTACAAGAGGTCTGCTTTATTTCTAAGATGATCCTTTTTACTGTGATGCACCAAAACAGACCAGAAATTGGACGTGCAAAATTCTTTCATGTACATCAGAGATGCATTGGGCGCGCCAATGCAAATGAATGAAATGCTTCAATGGTTACTGCAACACACTGCACTGGTCTAAACAGGCCCCAATAGTGACAACCTTGGCAGAAATATGAATCTTCTAAAAAGGCATGGTCTAAAAAAGGTACCTATACAAGTATTATTGTTACTATGTGACCTGTAGGGGAGCTGAAGAAATACAATAAATCTAATTGACCATTAAGTGTGGATGTTTATTCACAAATCTTTTATAGAACAGTTGTGTAGCTTAAATGCTATATCAAAACAGAGTTAACAAACAGCAAATAAATCAGCATTTGCACATTTATGTCTCAAGTTTCACAATTCCCAAAACCAGAACAAGTAAGCAGCTAGGAAAGTCACAACTCTAACCAGCATACGGAGTTGGTGCCTAGCATCTTTCTGAAATGGCCAGTACACAGATTTCTCGAAATACAGGTTTCATTTAAAATGGGTCCTATTCTAGAATTCGTCAGCAAATTGAACCTTATTGGGATTGTATGCTCAGAAAGGAGCTTTATTGCTGATCACAGTACAAGCAATGTTTCAGAGCACACGGCCCCTTCATCAGGTGTGCAGTGACAGTAGTGCAACATAGTGCTCCTTAAATACAGGCACAGACCCTCCCATGATGCTTAACCACTCCTGCAAAGATAATAATTAGCTGCATAACTCATCCAGTTAATAAACACCATGAATCCCCCTATCAAATGGGCCAGCAGACACGGTTGGGGTTTCAGGCCTCATACAGGAATACAAAAAATTAGGTGGAAGTTTGCAACTCATAACAGTGTTGGCACCGTTTGCACCTTGAAAATGACAGCAGGAAGTTCATGTGTGTACCATCACCAGATCCAATGCGAACCATCATCAAAACCAGTTGCTTTAATTTGATTAGGCTCCGAGGGGTGGGGCGAATCACTTTGGGGGCATGGCCCGGTTGGAGGCCTTTCTTTCTCATACCATCTGGTTTTGACAATGGCGCACACAGCACATGATAGCCATAAACTTCCCGCTGTCCATGGCACAAACACTATTACAATCTGACAACTTTATATATATATATATATCCTGGGAACCATATCGCCTGGCCCATGCGAAGGGGAGATTTCAGGGTGCTTACTTACTAGCTTAGGCAATTGTTACAGTGCATATAAACCCTCACATATACCCAGTGAACAGCCTCAGATGATACACAGAGAAGAGAAATCTCCCTACTTAATTTTACAGGTATATCTGCTGTCTTCTGCTTGCTGCACTCTTTAGAACAGGGGTCTCAAACTGGTGGCCCTCCAGCTTTTGCAGGACTACAAGTCCCATCATGCCTCTGCCCGAGGGAGTTATGCTTGTAACTGTCAGCCTTGCAATGCCTCATGGGACTTGTAGTTTCACAACAGCTGGAGGGCTGCCAGTTTGAGACCCTTGCTTTAGAGTACACATTGTGTTAAAATTTAGTTTCCTCATTCAGCACTGGGACTGAAGTCTTGCCATACACTGTGTAAGAGCTGATTAGAGGAAAGGCACACCTCCTCCTCCACATAGGCAGAGAAATGAAGAAACTTGCAGAGCTGTACTGAGAGATCAATTAGCAGGGAGCTTATCCCTCCCTGACACAAATTTCCAGCTGCTTTTATCTCCTGTGTCAGAAAACTTGTCAGAAGTTATCATGCTGATAACAGAGGAATGGAGAAGCAAAAAGATAGAGAGATAAGTAAACACTACAAATATATGTGCCCATGTCAGATTTCACGAATGGGGTTTACCACCACTTTAAAGCAGAGGTCTACCCACCCCTGCAAAAATTAAGAGCCAGCAGCTGCTGACTTTAAATAATAGGACACTTACCTGTCCTGGAGTCCAGCTATGTCGGCACCGCAGCTGATGTTTCTATCAGCTGTTGGGTGCTGCCAACGCCATTGCCGGTAAGGGAACCCGGTAGTAAAGCATGCACGAGGCATCGCTGCGCTCTCCCACTGGGCCGGGGAAAGGAGTCCTGGTCTCCCCCCTCCTCCCCAAAAGGTGCCGAATGTGGCACCAGGGGGGGGGGAGAGACAAATGAGCGGAAGTGTGGAACTCTGCTTTAAGTATTACTATGGGAGTAGTCATGTATTTCGTGTAGAGGCTCTTTGATTGGTCTGCATATAATGGACTCTGTGTGGCATCACTACTGTCACAATTTGCCTGATTTAGGGGTCATGTGCGTTGAAATGTTGCTTGTACTGTGAATAATAAAACTTTGAGCATACAATGTTCTGGTGAGATTGGATTTCTTGAAAATGATTTGTGGCAAGCAACGCCATCGGTTTTATATCACTGCAGCACTTGTCAGCGCTGCTATGCTCCCTTTATAACCTACTGATTCTAGAATTGTTCTTGCTGTATCAAAAAAAAAAAAAAAAAAAAAAAAATACTGACACTTCATATAGAGAACCATTTTCTTTGTACTTACCCAAATTGCCAACTTTGCTTTATTACCATCAACTGAAATGGTTTTCACCTTAAAATCAACACCTACAAAATAAAACAGTTATATTATTTGTATTGCAAATAAGTGGTTATTTTTTTTACAATCCCTGCACCTATCACACAACAGATCTATGTGTGACTTATTATGAATAGACAAGTCCTTTCATGGACTTCCATCAGGTGTTATTCATGGATGGAAGCAGAGTTGGATAAGAAGAATAAAGCCCTATTTGTAGAAGTGTTATTATTTATGGAGCAGCTCTCTCTTTGGTTTAATACGCAAAAACAAGGAGACAGGAAGGCGCAAGCACCTAGTGCATTACCGCAAAAAATGTATTTGAGCAAATAAAATGGATAAAAATTGGATGCTTACAAAAGTGCAACTGGTAAAAACACTTGGGGGTTGATTTACTAAAGGCAAATTCAAGGTGCACTACAAGTGCACTTGGAAGTGCAGTCGCTAGATCTGAGGGGGACATACAAGGAAAATAAAAAACAGCATTTTTGCTCGCACGTGATTGGATGATAGAAATCAGCAGATTTCAGATCCTCGGATCTAGAGCAACTGCACTTCATCTACACTATACAGAGCATATGAATTAATCTAATGCTGTGGCTATTGTACTTTGACAGCCAGCCCTGTCAACATTCAAACTACTTGAACAGTGGCTACATCTGATTGGTTTTCAGTTTTCTATGTGTCTATATCAGTGTTTCTCAACTCCAGTCCTCAAGGCTCCCCAACAGGTCATGTTTTCAGGCCTACCATTATTTTGCACAGGCGATTTGATCAGTTTCACTGCCTTAGTAATTACCACAGCCGTTTCATCTGAGGGAAATCCTGAAAACACCTGTTGGGGCGCCTTGAGGACTGGAGTCGAGAAACACTGGTCTAGTGTCTATAGCTCCTCTAGGCAGCAGTATAAAGATTGGGTTCCTTAATTATCTTTAACTACTTGCTGACTGCTGCACGCCGATATACGTCAGCACAATGGCAGCGGTGGGCAAACGGACGTGCCCTTTAATTGGCCGGGCTAGTGTCTGCCGGTGTCCCGCGATCGTGTCACGGAGAGGCAGAACAGGGAGGCATTTCCCTGTTCTGCCTAGTGACATGACAGGGATCTACTGCTCCCTGTCATCAGGAGCAGTGATCCCTGTCATGTCAGTGGTAGCCCATTCCCCCCCCCCCTTAGAATCACTCCCTAGGACACACTTAACCCCTTGATCGCCCCCTACTGTCTAACCCCTTCCCTACCAGTGTCATTTATACAGTAATCAGTGCATTTTATAGCACTGATCGCTGTATAAATGACAATGGTCCCAAAATAGTGTCAAAAGTGTCCGATGTGTCCTCCATAATGTGGCAGTCACGAAAAAAAAAAAAAAAAATTAACAAAATTGCCATAAATCTTTCCCCTATTTTGTAGACGCTATAACTTTTGTGCAAACCAATCAATATACGCTTATTGCGATTTTTTTAACCAAAAATATGTAGAATACATATATCGGCCTAAACTGAGGAAAAAATTAGTTTTTTTATATATTTTTTGGGGATGTTTATTATAGCAAAATGTAAAAAAAAAAAAAAATATTGCTTTTTTTTTCAAAATTGTCTCTCTTTTTTTGTTTATAGCACAAAAAATAAATACCACCAAAAGAAAGCTCTATTTGTGGGAAAAAAAGGATGTCAATTTTGTTTTGGTGTAACGTCACACTGCCTCGCAATTGTCAGTTAAAGCGATGCAGTGCAGAATTGCAAAAAGTGCTCTGGTCAGGAAGGGGGTAAAATCTTCCAGGGCTGAAGCGGTTAAAGTGGAGGGCCACCCTAAAATAAAAAAGTGCATCAATATTATTTGAAAAAAACATTTTTTTTAACTTACCTGAAACCCCTGTTGCTAGGCAGTATTCCTAATCTGCCTCTTCCTATTCCACGGCGCTTCCTCCTCTTCGGCGAGTGGCCCCGTTGCCTTCTGGGACATGTGTATCCCCCAGAAAATAACGGGGCCATTCACAAAGCGCCGCGTGACTCGCACATGCGCAGTAGGAAACTGGCAGTGAAGCCGCAAGGCTCCACTGCCTGTTTCCCTTAGTCAGGATGGCGGCACTGGCAGCCAATCCGATGGACGGATCGGCCTGGACAGGTAAGTGTCCTTATTAAAAGTCAGCAGCTACAGTGTTTGTAGCTGCTGACTTTAAAAAAAAAAAAAAAAAAAAAAAAAACGGCTGGAACACCCCTTTAAGCTGCGTCCCTCAATGGGTGATAAAGAAGAATATGAGCAGGGCCCTCTGATTCCTCCTGTATTGAATTGTTTTGTAACTGTACTGTCTGCCCTCATGTTGTAAAGTGCTGCGTAAACTTTTGGCGCTATATAAATCCTGAATAATAATAAGTTTAGGAAGGAAATCATATTTGCTCATTACATACAGAGTCATTTTCTGTTTTTTAGCATCAGGGTTGGCCAACAGGCCCATGAACATGGACAGCTTGCAGAACGATCCTGTTAATGTGAGTAATTGAATAAAAAGGCGCTGACAAACGTCTGGAGCCAATTGTCTCAGGAAAGGGGTGTGTATGTGTTTAATCATAGAGATCACAGTAGATTTTCTAATTAGTCCAATCTATGTTTCTTGTCTACAGGTACCTTTACAAAAAGTAATACAGCCTGAAAATCACTTACCAATAGTAGCAGCGAGCTCTGGATCAAAAGTGTCGTCTGTGAACCTCAACAAAAGGCTGGAGAAAAAAAAAAATACAGAAAAATACAGAATTTAAAATAAATTGTTTAAAGTGATATTAAAAGATAAACCAAAATAAAAATGACCTGCTCTGGGTAATGGTTTTGCAAAGAGCAACGCCAATCGCCCTCTTCTCGGTTCTCCCACCAGCGCTCCATGCTCCTCCCCCCTGCTGAGTGTACAAACAGTCCCTGTTTGTTATAGGGACTTTCGTGTGTGCTCGCTACTGAGCCCCGCTCCCTCCTCACTGGCTGTGATTGACAGCAGTGGGAGCCAATCGCTCCCGTTCTTCATCTGTGCCAATGAGGAGGCAGAGAGCTGGGAGAGAAGCTGCTCTCGTGCACATTGCTGGATCGAGATCAGACTTGGGCAAGTATTTGGGGGGGGGGGGGGGGTACCTGATCTTGCTCATTATCTGGACTTTTTACCTGGTGTCAACAATCAGCAGCCTTATCTATCCTGTGTAGCAATGTCACCATGGTGTGGCATGGCTGCACAGGTTTCTGAGAAGAAAAGAAAAAAAAAAAAAGCTGTATCTTGGCACAGAGTGCTCTGTTCCATTCCATGTAATAGCAGCTCCTCATATCACAAGCATGCTGTCAGATATGTAGTTAGTATCGCAGTCCCCACACTGGCAGTCAGTCTGCACAGCGACCAGCAGAGGAACTCTCCACTGACAGCAGGAACCACACAGGTCTCTCATACTGGGAGGTACAGACTTGCTTTATCTGAATCAGTAGACAGATGGGGTGTTCAGAATGATCCCTCATTCTACAGAGACTTGAGATTTCAGTGTCAGTGAGAAATTTTGAATCACAAATGTTTCAATAATTTCAATGTGCAGCATAAACATATGTGGTTTATACCCATGAAAACTATCACACTGCTTTGCACAACTAGGAGCAGAGGTTGTGAATGAGAAGCAGCAATGTCATGTGACCGGCTGAAGCTTAGTCCCACCCACGACCCAGCCCGTGCAGAGCGGAGGAGAAGAGCAATATCGATGAGTGACATGCACAAATTGCAATAAAAAGAGTATTTTTGCAAATTTAGCTGTGTTTTAATCAGTGGATTATATGTGTTTTATGTGCACAGCCTAATGGCCCCGACACACGATCCGAAAATCGTACGATAATCGGATCGTTAGTACAGAGCTTTCGAGAGCCAATCGCAACAGTTCATTCGATATTACCTGATTGGACAAGCATGAAAATTTTTCTTGTTTGATACCAGATCGTACAATTTTCGTTTAATCAGTACAGCTGTCGTCCGAAAATACAATACAAATACATTACAACACATGACATCACTTCGAATTTTTTATTCTGTTGTACGAGAATTTTCAAAACTTTAGTAACCTCTCCATTTTCAAATATGCGACATGCAAAAAAAACAAAAAACAAAACAAAACAAAAAAAAAAACGATCGATCGGTCGTCCAATTTTCGGAACGTGTGTATGGGCCAGAAGTCTAGACATCCATACTCAGGCTTTTCACTGTGCACTGAAGCCTCATCACGATTGTGTAAACTCATCCTTGGGTTTCATTTTGAGTGGAGTCAAAAAAAAAAAAAAAAAAAAAAAAAACATTGCCTTTAAAGTGATACGAAAGTCTCTTTTTTTCCATAAAAATAATAAACACGTTATACTTACCTGCTCTGTGAAATGTTTTTGCACAAAGCAGATTGAATCCTCCTCTTCTCGGGTCCCTCTTCGATGCTCTTGGCCCCTCCCTCCTGTTGAGCGCCCCCACAGCAAGCAGCTTGCTATGGGGGCACCTGAGCCAAGCCGAGCTGCAGCTCCGTGTGTCCATTCAGATACTGAGCCACGGTTCAGCCCCACCCCCTCTCCCCTGATTGACAGAAGCATGAGCCAATGGCTCTGATGCAGCCTCTCAGCCAATCAGGACAGAGAGTCCCGGACAAGCGAGGCACTCATGCACATCGCTGGATAGATATGGGGCTCAGGTAAGTATTAGGGGGCTGCTACACACAGAAGGTTTTTCATCTTAATGCAAAGAATGCATTTAGATAAAACGTTTTGCCTTTACAACCACTTTAAACCCAAGTCCCAGGCAGAAGAAAAGAAAAAGTCTGTCTTGTGCAGCTATTTCATGATTATTAATAATAAACACGGCTTTTATTGTTGGATTGTTAAAAAAGAAGCAATCTGCATTGTTCAAGCTTGATTTGTTTAAGTGCTTTAACATGACGACGACAATAAAAGCAACTATTAATAGGTGCTCCGTATTACTGGAATAGTAGCATAAGTGAGATCCTTGTTTATATGCTGCCTGTCACTCAAATTAATGAGCGACTTCTTTTTGTCTGTAGCAATGCAAACAGAAAAGTGTAACCAGTGAGCCACAATGCTAGACAAGGTTCCACGGATAAATTGTTGAATTATTACTCCAGACAAAACACTTTGTGAGTGGTATAGAGTTAAAACCACTATGATTTTTTTTACTTATGCGTCCTGGCTGGGGAGATTTCTCACTTTGTCATCAGACCAGAAAAAAAAAAAAAAAAATCTAGAAATATAAATTTACATAATGCAATCTTGAGCAACACCAAGATGTTCCAGAGTGCGATGATCACATCAGTAAACACTGATCTGTAAAGCAGAGAGGTTACGTATGTCATTCCTCTGGCACAAGCAACATCAATACCAAGAACTGTCCTACCACACCCAGCCAGAATCCAATAGAGAGGTGCTTCACAATGAGCAACACAAACAATCATAATATGCAACTCCCTAAATATCAACTCTCAATACTTACTTAAAAAAGTGTCACTAAACCCACAACAGTAAAATCAGTGTATATATATGCAGTAAAGAATGTGTTATTCTCACTGTGGAACCTAATGCCCTGTACAAACGGCCGGCTTTCCCGTCGGAATAAACTCGGAAGGTTTTTCCGATGGAATTCCGCTCAAGCTGTCTTGCATACACACGGTCACACCAAATTCCGACCGTCCAGAACGCGGTGACGTACAACACATAGGACGGGACTAGAAAACGGAAGTTCAATAGCCAGTAGCCAATAGCTTCCGTCTCGTACTTGCTTCAGGGCATGCGTCTTTTTTTGTTTTTTTTTTTAATACATGTTTTTATTAAAGATTGGTTCAAAAGACATTGTGTCAGTTACATTAAATGTGGAAACTGAAGACTCATAACACAGTCCAAAGTCCATATAAATAATATGGTAACATGTCAGTTCTTGACATTATTACACCATATAGAAATATAATAGTAATATAAAAAGTCACTAAATAAGT